>NC_058410.1:137751484-138051484 GCF_002201575.2 Neomonachus schauinslandi | reverse complement strand
CGCTGTATGAGTTTGCCTGGGCTGTCCCAACACAGCACCACCAAACAGCCGGGTGGCTTAAACAACAGAAATGTATTGCCCACGGTTCAGGAGGCTGGAAGTCCAAGATCAAGGTGTTGGCAGGGGTGGTTCCTTCTGGAGATTCTGAGGGAGAACCTGTCCCGTGCCTCTCTCCCAGCTTCTGGTGCTTTGTTGGCCATCTGGCTCTTCTGTCTTTCCGCATGCAGGTGTGCCCGGGGATCTACGTGACGTTCTCCCTGCGTGCAGGTGTCTGATCCGAATTTCCCCTTTATAAAAAGACACCGGTCCTGCTGGACCCAAACCCACCCACATTTTAACTGGATACCCACCTCTGATACCCATCCTATTTCCACATAAGGTCATATTCCGAGGTGCTGGGGGGAAGGGTTCAGTCCATCGCACACCTGAATCTCAGGATCGCATAGAAACTGCACCGAACGTTGCTGGGAAGAAAGGAACTGTTCTTGCTCACTCTTCCCCTCCTCTTGGAAGCTTGTGGCCGGAGAAGAAGGTGGGTCCGGTCAAGAGGGCAGCCGGGACAGTGCAGCAGGACAGCCGAGTGTCGCCAGAGACGGGCTTTCCATGGTTGTTGTTGTTGTTTAATGTTTAGAAAACTAAAGAAAGGGAAATCAATTATGGGGCCTACCTGAATTTTATTTCCTCACCCAAAACCAAATTACTCAGCAAACTTATCGCTTGCTATTGCAGGCTTTGGTATTAAAGAAAACAATCAGGCGGGCAGGATTAATCTCTGACAGCTGCCTTATCTTTACCTTGCACCTTTGTTATTTTCTGATGAGCTTCTCCTTTTTTGCTGCCACGTTGTACCATACCTCACTGGTTCCTTTCATTTTATCATCAGGCAAGAGCGGAGGACCTTTCAGTTTATTAAAAAACCTTTATTTGTGAAGAACAAAGAGGGGGGAAAAGGCAAACAATGAGGTCAGACAATCTCCTTCCTGCCAGGACTCACTCACCTGTTATTTAGAGTGTTATCAGTTAGGGGAGACTTGCATCGTGGAAAATGAGGCTCTGACAAGCTATTCGGTCACACACACACACACACACACACAAACACACACACACACGCATGCACGCACACCCCCCAAATCTGACTGATGCACATCAACCTCCACAAAAGGTCCTTCACTAGCAAAGCTGCAATATTTTCTTTTGTTTCTAAGCTTCTGGAAAAGAAAAAAAAAGCCTAACAAGCCTGCCCCGCTCTGCACCACCCACCCCTCCCCACTTTCTCCTTCAATGCAGCTGAGCCTTTCTGCAAAGGATAAAGCCCTGGCCATTTTGGTGGCTGTGTAACTCTGTCCTGCGGGAGCTGGAAAGCACCTGGTCCGCTGTTTGGGGAGCTGGTATATCTCTTCTGCATCGTACTTGCTCCTTATTAATTTGGGGATCCATGGGAAGGCAGCAGTTTTTGGCACATGCTGATTTCTGTTTGGAAGGGCAGTTGCATGGGTGGGATGGTTAGACAGCTGCACCTGGTGCTTCGACATGGCTTTGTTAATTGGAAAGAACACTGCAGATTCCCTGATCGCCCATGCCTCAGTTTCTTCCTGTCTAAAATGGAGGAGCTTCAATAAGATGATGTTTAGGACTCCTGCCCTTTCTAATTCTCGGCATCCTTGACCCATTTTGCAGCAGAACTCCTTCCAGATATGGGCAGGTTTAAGTTTGACCACTGTATTTGCCACTAATTAGCAGCGTGGCCTTGAGTAAGCCACTTCAACCTCTCCAAGGGTTGGATGAGATGCTCTCTAAGGTCTCACGTGGATCTATGGATCTATGAAGTGAGTATTGATCTATTGTTCTACATCACAAAGAGCAAATCAAAGAAGCTCAAGATTCAGGTTACACCTGCTGCTTATGTCCACCATCCTGGTAGGCAAGGTGCATTCGTATTTTTTTGTTGTTGTTTGGTTTGGTTTTTGCTGCATAACAGATTATCACAAACTTAGCCAATTTCCATGGGTCAGAAGCCCATCTATCGGTTAGCTGGGTCTTCCACCCAGGGTCTCAGAGGCTAAATCAAAGTATCAGCAGGGGCTGGGCTCTCACTGGGGCTCAGGTCCTTCTCCAAGCTCACAGGTCTTTGGCAGAATACATTTAAGCCTGAGGTCTTGGTTTTCTTGCTGGCTTTCATCAGGGGAGTGCTGTCAGGTCCCCAGGGGTGCCCACAGTTCCTTGTCATGTGGCCCCTATCAGCAGTTCACAACGTGGTATTCACCTTCTTCCAGGCCAGCAGGAGAAGGTCTCTCTGATGCTTCTTCCTTTAAGTGCTCCTCTGATTAGGTCAGGCCCACCCAGGATTGGCCCCCTTTTGTATGGGGATGATATCCCATCATATTCCCAGATCCTGCCCATACTCAAGGGGAGGGGATTATACAGGGTATGCACAACAGGAAGTGGGCATCTTGGGGGCCATCCCACAATCTCACCTACCATGCCATGTCTCCACATTCCCTACTAACTTTCCTCTAGGGTCCATTGCCTCCTACAACCAGTCTAAGAATTTTTCTCCTTTTGGTTTGGCAGTGTGGACAGATCCATTTTGGGTAGAGGAAGAACCCTTAGCTGATCTGTTTGCTCACGCCACTGAAAAAATGGGAAAGAAATGTTATGGTTTGCCTAACAGCTACTTGGAAAGACCCCGAGGGTATTATCATCCTCCAGGGCAAGAGTAGGAATGGCTGTCAGTGGATAGAAGAAGGCACACCACCAGGCCTAGCCAGAGATGTTGGGGATCCCAGCACCATGTCAGTGATCTGCTTCTCTGCACATCACAGGTCTTGCTTAGTCGGTGAACTTGAACCATACCACCTCCTCAATCTTTTCTGTCATTTCCTGTGTAATTGATCTCAATTTAGAAACCCAAATTGGGTCTTTTAGTTTTTTTGACCTTGTTTCCTGTTATTTTGCCCCTATTTCACTCCAGATCCTAATCTCTGAGATTCTGACCTCCCCAGTAACTTTACCCAGATTCTGGATTTCTCCCTGTTAGTATTTGATTCTGTCTTTGAGTCCGAGCTGGACCCTGACTGTTACATGATTAGCTTTGGCAACTCAGTGAGAGGAGCCCAATTCCTTCCCCTAACAAAGACACTTGTGGGCCTCTATGACCCTCTGCATGGCCATATTGGGCTCTGACATGCTTCCTGATCCTCTGTCTCCTCTTCCCTTTTCCTTCTCCCTCCAAGGTTCTGAAGAATCTTTAGGAAGTGAGTTTTGAAAAGGCCTGGAAAGATGCCAGCTTCTCAGCCTAACATGCTTCCGTAAGCTCTGTGGACTTGCTCACGGCCTCTGGGTCACGATCAAGGGCTGTGTCCTTTCTCTGGGGACTGTTGTCCTGGCCTTACTGAGAGGATGGGGCTCTGGATCTAATGACAGAGGTCTTTTCCAGCCTCAAGAGAATCAGCCACTCTCTTTCTATCTCTATCTTTAGCTATCTCTGTCTTTATACACACATACAATACACATACACACAGAAACACACAGGCAATCAAAACTGTAGTGAGATACTACTTCATACCCATTAGGAAGGTAATTTTTAAAAACAAAAACAAAAAACAAAAAGGAAAATGACCAGTGTTGGTGAGGATGTGGAGAAAGCAAACCCCTTAGGCCTCGCCAGGGGGAATGTTTTTACATTGGAAAGTAGCATAGAGGTTCCTCAAAAAGTTAAACATACAATTCCCATATGATCCAGCAATTCCACTTCTGGGATAGACCCAAAGGAATGGAAAGCAGGGACTCAAATAGACACTTAATGTGTATAGCAGCTCTATTCACAATAGCGAAAAGATGGAAACAAATTAACTGTCTATGGACCCATGAATGCATAAACAAAATGTGATGTATATATAGATATATACAATGGGATGTTATTCAGCCCTCAAAAGGAAGGAGATGCGGACATATGCCATGGCACAGAGGAAGCTTGAGGACATTGCACTCAGTGAAATAAGCCAGGTATGGAAGGACGAATATTGTAGGATTTCACCTCTGTAAGGTACCAGGAGTGGTCAAACTCATACAGAAATGGAAGGTGGAACGGTGGTTACCAGGGGCTAAGGGAAAGGGGGCAGTTACTGTTTAATGGGGTTGCAGTTTCTATTTGGGAAGGTGAAAAAGTTCTGGAGATGGGTGGTAGTGATGAGTGTACAACATTGTCAATGTATTTAATGCCACTGAACGGTTCACATACAAATGGTTGCAATGGTAAATTTTATGTTCTGTATATTATACCACAATAAAAATAACACAACAACACACAGGTGTGTTAGTGTGTGTGCTCTGAATGCTCAGGATATGCAGACTAGGTAGTATATTACAGCGATATAGACCCCTTCTGGAAAAACACCCTGTCAAAAGGAGAGAAGTCAGTGGGGGAGGGGAACATCAAAGTGTGTAAGTTCTTTCCAGCAAAGTGGCACCATGTGCGGTTGAATTTATTTCATATTTAATACTCAAATACAAGAGCAGCGTGCTAAATGAGAGCACGATACCCTGTGTTTTTATAATCAACTTTTCGAAGGTGGGGAAGTTTACTTTTAATGCCAAGCATTGCCTAAGCTGTTCTTCTATTACAGAAGATGTTTAAAGGGATATAAAGATGACACTGAAAGGAAAGATCAAATAAATTGACCTCAGCTCAGAGAAGGGGCTGAGGTCAGCCGCGCTGTGCCGACGAGAGGACCCTGGCTGGGAGGTTAGATGTGGGCTTTGGTCATACATTCATCACTTTTATGACTTTTTATCAAGTCATTTAATTTTGGCGGCCTTGGGCATGTTTTTATATATATAAAATAAGAGGGTTCGTACTCGAGTTATTCATTCATTCTACATGCATTAACTGAGCACCTATTTGGAGTTCACAGGGGAGAGACAGGAAGCCCGGGTCCTCACCAGACTGCAGCTCATAGTCTGCTCTTCTTCCTCTCCTCCATGTGACCCCTTTCCAGTCCCTGTTGCGTCCTTTTTGCAGGTCTAGCTGACTTCCCTTCTTATGCTGCTTGCCCCCTTTCCCCTGCAAACCAGCTCCTTAGGGCTGGTTTCATCCACCCCCTCTAGACAGTGAGGCCCAGAGTGGCAAGGGAACATATCGTGTACCTTCCTTGTACCCTTCCTAGCGTCTAACAGTAGACATCATGCAAAATCTATGCTCAATAAATGCTTCAATGGCTTATTTTTTCTAATTATGAAAGTAATTCAAAGATGAGAAACTGGGTAACAGGAAAATTAAGTCCCGTGAAGAGGCTGTTGCCAGAGTCTAGAAGAAATGACGGGGTCTCAGTGAAGGCGGTGACAGTGGGGCAAGGGGAAGCTGGGGGGAGGGTGACATTTAGCAGATGGTACTGGCCTACTTGGAGTTCTGAGTCCTTGGGATTGTCCCGGTGGGGACTCTGCAGGCCACTGCCAGGCTGTGGGGGCCATGCAGGCCGGCGGGTGGGGCCCATGGGGCGGAAATACAGAGGCAGGTGGCATGTGGAAACGCGGGCAGGTGGTGGGCGTGGGGAAGAGGCGGGGCTGGGGTGGGTGGCGTAGAGCCCAGGAAGGGCGGAGTTAGCTCCCTGGGGAGCCGGCAGCAGATGGGAGGGCCACCTGGGCGGGGCCTGGCGGGAGTGAGGCACCGCCCAGCTGGGGAGAATAGAGTATGGGGCAGATTTTTAGGGCAGAGACCCAGACATGGAGGTGTCAGATAAGAAGCTGGGTACAGGGTGGAGACTTGATTACAGGCAAAAAGCAGAGGCAAGAGTAAAACAGGATTTGTTGTTTATTCAGTCCTTCCCTCATTCCATGCATTTCAGCTGTGGACCTGTATGTGCCAGGCACGTCCCTTGACCAGAAGGGTGGGGAAAGGTAATCAGACAAGCAGGATCCCTGAATTCAGGGACCCCCCCCCACACACACACACCTTCTAGCAGGAGGGGGCATATGACAGGCAAGGAAATACACCCATGACTTGGAAGCTATCTGATGTATCTATCAAACATGTAATCATACACCTGAAATGTATATGACTTCTTTTTGTGAATCATACCCCAACAAAGCTGGAAAAAAAGGAAGAAAGACAATAATCAGAGGGAGGTGAGTGTCATTAAGGAAGTAACGCTGGATAATGAGAGGGACCATCGAGGTGGCCCAGGAAGGCCTGGCGGGAGAAGTCCCTTCTGTGTTGTGACCGGAAGGATAGGACGTGGCCATCTGTGTGAAGGTCTGAGATCCAGGCAGAGGAAACAACAAGGCCCAGTGAGGAATCGACAGGAGACAGGTGTGGGAGGAGGGCTGTGGTGGGGGTGTGTGTTCCCAGATGAGGCTGAAAAAGGCGACAAGAGCCAGACCTCACAGAGCCTGTTGGGCGTGACAAGGGATTTGAATTTTATTCTAAGAAAAATGGAAAGTCATGGAAGATTTTAGGAAGGAGGATGTCTTCTGGTACTGAGAATGGTTTAGAGGAACGGAAATTTATTTCTCACTGTTCTGGAGGCTGGAAGTCCAAGATCAGGGCGTGACTGTGGTTGGATTCTGGTGAGAACCCCTCTTACTTGTTTATAGATGGCTGCTCTCCTCCTGGATCCTCATGCTGGTGTTGGGGGGAGCCCTGGTCTCTTTCCCTCCTCTTATAAGGACACCAATCTCATCATGGGGCCCCACCTTCATGACCTCATATAAATCTCATTACATCTCAAGGGCCCTATCTCTAAACACCATCCCACTGTGGGTTAGGGCTTCAACATATGAATCTGGGGGGGGGGGGACACAAACATTTGCTCCATAACAAAAGGTGACTTGACACTTTGGAACTATCCATTGGCTGCTCAGTGTGGATGAAGTGTGGGTGTGTATGTGTGGGGGGGCTAGGTAGGGCAGGAGGGGATGCTAAAGGTCTGAGATACTAAGTTACTTAAGCTTTTACAATAAATTCCTTTTACTAAGGACAGGAAAATATTCTAGAGTCTAGGTCTTGGCTAATTAGACCTGGAAACAGGTAGGGTCCCTTGTGGATACAGGTAGCAGACAGGTCCTTACAGTGAGTGATGGTAAGACCTGTGCATGGATGGATATGTATGTGTGCCTACTTCTGCAGGGGTGGGGAGTCAGAAAGGGTGGGCGAAGGAGGGACAGAGGGAGAGAAAATCACAAGCTGACTTCCAGGTCCTGCTATTGAAATTATAGCCATCATAGCAGAGGTACAGGGCAATTTCAAATCTCCACAGTTTCCATAGAGCCTAAATGAAACATAACATGTACAGAAATATGCACGTGTCTTATATGAGAAAAGCGCTCTGAATTTTCACAAGGGGAACACACCTGGGTAACCAATACTCAGATCAGTAAACAGAACCTTCCCAGTGCCCTTTATTCTCCCTCTGGTCATGGCCCTTCCCCCAAGAGTCACCACTGCCTTCACTTTCGACAGCCTAGATTAGCCTGTGTGTGTACTTAAAATAAATGGAATCGCTGATGCTATTTTAGAGTTGTTTCCAAAGCTATTTTGAAGCTTTTTCCAAAAGGACACATGAACTTGGAAAGAGAGAAACCAGGAGGTACATGAAGACATGCTGTTGAACTAGTTCATCCTGACAAAGGGCTCCTAGTTTCAAAGTGTCTTTAAATTAAGGGAGTAGTCTGCCATGTGACCTCTAACTCCTGAAGCACGTTCTGTCTTTAGAAATCTCATTCTGGGTCCTCCTCTATTGAAAATCTGTCCTTTCCACTGTAAGGAGGAATAGAACGGGTCTGGGGTCTCCAAACGCTGACCAGCTAGATGGGTCCCCTTCAGGGTATTGTGCTGCCTAATTTCACACTCTTGTCTTTGTAAAGCAAAATATAAGAAAATAATAAAATTGATAGAAACCAACCACTTTTTATTTCATACATGCATTATTTAATCTTCACAACGATATTTTGAAGTAGACAATATTATTACAATTTGTGGGTAAGAAAACCAAAGCTCAGAAAGGTTAAATATCTTTGCTCGAGTCTGCATTGCTGAGAAATACCTGAGTCATAGTCCTGCTTTAAATTCTACCTCCCTCATACCACATCGCCCCCCAGCGATGTCAGGATAGTTCGGTACCACTTCTTCCATTTCCCGTTATCAACCATGATTTTTAAAATACAGCAAATAATAATGTATGTTTCATTCATTCAACAAATGAGGAAATTCCCCTTCTTGAGGTTCTTCTATGTTCTGGACAGTGTCTCATGTGTTGGGGGAAAAATACTGAACAAATACAGACCTGGTTTCTGTCCTTGTGAAACTTAGAATTTAGTGGGGGAGACATATAAATAGTATAACTACACAAACAATTGTAAAGAAGCAACTGTGAAAAGTGCAAAGAAGGTGAGAGATATGGGTGCCAGGAGAAGCTATATATCTTCTCTTCCTTTCCATCCCCAAGCCCTGCAGATGTATGCACGTGCATGCACACACACACACATACACACACATACACACATGCGTGAGTGCACGTGCACACACACAAACACAATTTCTTTCACAAGAGGGACATCAGAGAAAACTTCTTAGAGAATAAATGCTTTTGAGTTGAGTCTCAGGGATGAGTAGGTGTTAGGGTAAAAAGGGAGAAGAAAGTACATTTCAGATAAAGTGAAGAGCATGTGCAAAGGCCCTGAGGTAGGAGGGAGCATTGTATACCTGAGGGGGTGAAAGAAGAACAGTGTAGCTAGAGTGTATCGAGGAAGGCAGGGCACAGTGGGAAATGTAAGAGAGACAAACAGGAACCAGACCTCCCAGAGCTTTGTGAGTCTGGAAAAGGACCTGACGTATATTTCACAGTGAGTTTTTACAGGGTAGCAAGGAAAATGGAACACAAATTTTCAGCTTCCTTTATCATCTCTCCTGTTCTAGAGAATGCTTTGCTGCTAAGTGTAAAGTCCCTTGGAATTAACATTATTTGTTTCCTTTTGGGAAATATGTTCATCCCCCAGTGCTCTACAGAACCAAATTAAAAATAAACATCTAAACCAAATTAGGCTGCCTAGATACACTGATAATATGAGCCAAATTGAAACCAAGTTGACATGACATCACTTGTGAACCTACTGATAATTTACCATATTCAATTTTTTTTAAAAAGCTGGTCATGCCCATTAATCAAGGAGGCTTGTGTTACTTGCATTACATGGTGAGAGAGGCAGCATTACCATCCCTGGTGGACCCAGAGCACCGCTGGTAAGGCTTGGTATCTTGAAGGTGGACCATGGCATTTCAATCCACAGCATTTCAGAGAAGTTCATTTTTACTGCTATCGCACCATATTTTTGCTTTCATTGTACAGAGAAGGCAGCAGTCCCACAATTACGGGTATCCTATATTAATAGTTCTTGACCTGTGGGTATCAGACTTCCAGGAAGAATTGGAATTACTGCAAGTGAAATCCGAGGTTCTGTATACATACCATGTGTTTTCCATAGACGGATACAATACAGATAAGGTATACAGTGGTCATGGATGCTTTTGTGATTATGTAAATGTGTTGTATCTTTTTGTCCTATTTAATCTTAATCAATAGAGATTAAAAGTAGAACCCCTCTGCTGGAGGTGGTCCTCGCGGGTTGTTGACATTTAGAAGGAGGTCCTATACTTGAAAAGTATGCGAAGTTCTTGCCTGATTAAGGAATTGGCATATTCAGATCGCATATTTTGTGTCTAGATTAGTTACCATCTTCACAAAAGCTTAGGGATGCTGGTGTGAGGGACCAGCAAACTGATTTTGGGTATCACCATGATGGGCAGTGGTAGATGCAGAAGAGTCGTTTCTAGAGATCTGGTAAGGGGGATCCTTATGCCACTCTGTCATTGCTAAGATTTACCTCTGGAATCTATGTTTTGAAAATACCTACCTCTGTGACTAAGTTCCCTCTTTGTGTGTGAATGCACATGAGTGTATGTGCAAGGTGGGCTGTGAGGCTGAAATTGGGCAACCTCACAAGGGCACCCAAGGGTAGATTGAAATCAGCTTCTAGACTCATTTTCTGCCAAACGCCTCCAATATCTCCAGTGGGCAACTAAGGATCTGTGTGAAGTTGTCTTTCCCCAGGGTTGGGGGGCAATGGACAGCTTGCTGTGCCAGTGGGTCCCCGACCTCAAACTGGAAAGGTTTCCCAACCCCCTACTTTTAAGTTTTTATTTAAATTCCAGTTAGTTAACATACAATGTAATATTAGTTTCAGGTGTACAATATAGTGATTCAACACTTCCCTACATCACCCGGTGCTCATCACAAGTGCCCTCCTTAATCCCCATCACCTATTTCCCCATCCCCCCATCCCCCTCCCCACTGGTAACCATCAGTTTGTTCTCTAGAGTTAAGGGTCTGTTTCTTGATTTGCCTCTCCACCCCCTGGTCCATGTTTGTTTGTTTTGTTTCTTAAATTCCACATATGAGTGAAATTATATGGTCTTTCTCTGACTGACTCATTCTGCTTAGCATTATACTCTCTAACTCCATCCACATCATTGCAAATGGCAAAATTTCATTCTTTTATATGGCTGAGTAATATTCCATTGGGTATATATATCACCTCTTCTTTATCCATTCATCAGTCGGTGGACATTTGGGTTCTTTCCATAATTTGGCTATTGTAAATAATGCTGAAATAAATATAGGGGTGCATGTATCCCTTTGATTTAGTATTTTTGTATCCTTTGGGTAAAGACCCAGTAGTGCAATTGCTGGATCAGAGGGTGATTCTATTTTCAACTTTTTGAGGAACCTCCATACTGTTTTCCAGAGTGGCTGCACCACTTTGCATTCCCACCAACAGTGCAAGAGGGTTCCCCTTTTTCCACATCCTTGCCAATACCTGTTTTTTCTTGAGTTTCTGATTTTAGTCATTCGACAAGTGTGAGGTGATACCTCATTGTGGTTTTGATTTGCATTTTCCTGATGATGAGTGATGTTGAGCATCTTTTCATGGTCATTCTGTTGACCATCTGTATGTCTTCTTTGGAAAAATGTCTATTCATGTCTTTTGCCCATTTTTTAACTGGATTATTTGGTTTGGGGATATCGAGTTTTATAAGTTCTTTATATTTTTTGGTTACTAAACCTTTATCAGATATCTCATTTGCAAATATCTTCTCCCTTCCTAGGTTGCCTTTTAATTTTGTTGACTGCTTCCTTCACTGTGCAGAAGCTTTTTATTTTGATGTAGTCCCAATAGTTTATTTTTGCTTTTGTTTCCCTTGCCTCAGGATACATATCTAGCTCAGTCAGTAGAGCACGCGACTCTTGATCTCAGGGTTGTGAGTTCAAGCCCTGTGTGGGGCCTACTTAAAAAAATAATAAAATAAAATAAAGTCCCCCCCCCCCCTTCATGCTGGAAAGGTGTTTTTAATGGCTGGTTCTCTAATTATGCCAACTTTGCATAAGTCATTGCCTTTTGTAAGCAGGACTGATTTTTTTTTTCCCACCCTCCTTGCTTGGCCAAACAGAACCCAGGTATTCTCGTTTTCAAGAGACAAATGAGGATCCCAGGGCTGTAAGGACACTGTCTTCTGCTCAGGAAGTCCCCACAGCATGGTGAACCCAGAGATAACAGAGGAGGGGAAGAGGGGAAGGGAAGGTAGCTAATATTTGATCATCCTATACGGCTTGGCTTTTTCTGTGGTTAGTCTCACATAATTCCCACATCCCAACAAGGGGATTATCTTCCCATTTTACAGTGGAGGAGACTGAGGCTCAGAAAGGCTACATAACTTGTTCGAGGTTATAAACCTAAAGGAAGAGGAGGGATCTGAATCCACATCTGCCTGACCCCAGTCTGAGCTGTTTCCCATACACCTTGCTACCTCTCGGTCATACTTAGTGGAAAATCTGCCTCCACAGGAAATCTACCTCACCTGGCGGTTTCCCTCTGCTAGGAGGACAGGCGCTAGGTCCTTGAGTGTGTGGTTGCTGCGGTAACAGAGGCTGAGGGGCGAGGCAGAGACAGTCTCGAAAGCCCTAGTGTGACGTGTTAGCTTAGGCACAAGAACGGGTTAGGACATCCTTATCTCAAAATGTCCCTCCCAGCAAAACCTGCCTGCCCCATCGGCCAGAGCGTGGCATTAAAACCCTGGCTGGGTCACTAGCAGCGAAATTAATTTCAATTCCCATTAATTTTAAGATGTGTGTACATAGGGGTGCCTGGGTGGCTCAGTCGTTAAGCGTCTGCCTTCGGCTCAGGTCATGATCCCAGGGTCCTGGGATCGAGCCCCGCATCGGGCTCCCAGCTCAGTGGGGAGCCTGCTTCTCCCTCTCCCACTCCCCCTGCTTGTGTTCCCTCTCTCGCTGTGTCTCTCTCTGTCAAATAAATAAATAAAATCTTTAAAAAAAAAAAAGATGTGTGTACATATATCACCCACTCTTTTTTTCCCCTTGGGTGATTTTCAAAACTCTGTCATAAAAACAAACAAAAACAAGGAAAGACAAGCCCAAACAGGTTGAGAATCACCAGGACACTGATGAAATTAGGTTTTCTTATTCGCAATCTTAATGCCTCCTGCTTTAGCCTGGGTTTATTTCTCCCCCTTCCCACACCCCACTTTTTTTTCCCTTTCTGTTTTGCGGTCCAAGGAAATGGAGACTCATCTCCTTGGGTACCTGAAGACTATTATTATGTGCTTCCCCACCTTTCTTGCCTGGATCCAGTAATCTACTAAATCGTTCCTCCAAGGGCCAGCGTTCACCACTCTCCTCAACAGGAGGAAAACTGATTAAATCGTAAATCTTCTGGCAGATGACCGTCAGCAGACCCTTGGCTGCCATGCTGGTGCTGGCTCCTTCCCATTTATACTTTTTCTCACTGCCATTTTTCCAAAGGCACCACCTTTGTAATTTCTTCCCAATTAGTTGTAGAAGTTTGGAGGAGGTCAGAGAAATCCTCAGCAGGGATTTCCCAAAGTACCTACATTGTCAAAAAAAAAGTTGTAAATCTGATCATAGCATGGTATTCAGTGTTATCCTTTTTGGGGGCTGACTGAAAGGTTATAAAATGTTCTTATCTCTCATTTTTAGTATTTTCACGAGCACGATTTCATTCTGGAAGCTTGCGGAAAATATTTAGTTTTGATTAAAGCTAAACCATTAAACACACACACACATGAGGGCAGCCCTTCCCCCATACGTTTTACTAACAGGAAAAATAAAAATCCCTGTGATAATGACGAGATGTGTCTGCCTGCAGCAAGGGATAGCTTATCCAGTGTCTGCCGGGTTCTCTTTCAGAGTTTAAATCCTCAACCATCTGTGTGTATCAGCAAAACAAATGGCCGGTGCATTTCATGTTCTAACTGGATGATGTTCTAACAGGCCTAATGAAGGATGCTCGGGCTTGAAAGGGCCCCGGGTGCTGCTGGTCCTGCCGCCTGCCGGGCCTTTTGTGCTGTATAGAGTTGTCTCTCTTGTCTGAGCCAGGAACCAGACAGCTGGAAAACAGGTATTTCAGTTCCTCAATGATTTATTTCACACCTCTTTGAGGGCTTGGTTGGAGCCGCTATGCTCTCTCCTGGTCCTGTTCCACCTGTGAGTCTCAGAGGGCAGCTCCGGGAATATTTTATTCACACTTACTTTATGTGCTGGGCAGAGTTTACAACCTGTAAATGTAGCATCAAACCTGCTATCAAACAGTGTATTGTTGATAAGATTGTTTTCCAAATCTTATTTTTTGTGGTGGTTGTCTGAAAAACCTCCATTTTCATAATATTAGCCTTCGTTCCTTTTAGATCTTTCCACTTTCTTTCTTGGAGGCAGATCCTAGCTCTACTAATAAATCTGACCTTGATTTGGAGAAGTGTTTTAAGCTTTTGATACTGAAGGAAAATTTTTAGGCAAAATTGTCTCTCTCATGAGGTGTAGAGATGGGTGAACATTCTTGTGCATTTCTTCTAAAAATATAAGATGTCTCAACTAATAATCTCTGAAAGTGCATACTACGTGTACATTTTATACCCTGCATGCATGGCATATAGATTTATAAGAGCATTGTGGCAAAGGGAAAGTTGTAGATAGTTTTTTTTTTCATTTTAAAACTTTAATAAAGTAAACAAATGAATGAATAATGAATAAGTATGCCATTTGTTTCTGTTCAAAAATTAATGAATTGTTTTAGTAACAATTTCTAAATGTATATATGTGATAAATGAACTTTATAAATATTGCATCAATATATTATGAGCTGGATTTCTATAAATATCAGGACATGGCTCTTACCACATTTTTTTTTTTTTACAAACTTTGAAAGAAGACCAGAAACACAGAAAAGGGGTGTGATTTACTAACTTTACTTCTACTTGATGTTTATAGGCATGCTCTTATCTGATAAAGTCCAAGCCCAGCAGATGGGTCCCACTGACATTGTATTCAGGTCTCTTGTGTGACTGTCAGACCATAAGCACAAAGCAGGGCAAGTGAATCCAGGTGGCCAGGCAGGGGTTTGGGCATTGGAGGCCATCACTGCCCTCTCCTTCCACCAAAAAGGAGCAGAAGAAGATCAGTTCAGCTGGTCCTTTTCTCTAGGCAGTGCCACTCATCCCAACCCCCAACCCGATCACTCCTTCTTGGGGTCCCTATTGCTACTAAGGTAGCACCTGCAACACTTCACTCCACCACCTGTTCTGCCTGTTTCCTCACTCAGGGGCTCCTTGGCGGCAGGGGCCCTGTCTCAGGCATCTTTGTGCCACCAGCGCTCACACACTACCTGGCACAGGATGGGTACTGAATTATAAATCATAGTTTGTTGAATGAATGCATTCCATTGTATGATGTATCCAGTAGGGCTCTCCAGAGGAACAGAACCAATGGGTAAAGAGAGAGGGAGAGAGGGAAGGGGGGAGAGAGAGGAAGAGAGAGGGAGAGGGAGAAGGAGAAGGAGGAGAGAGGGAAAGATGGAGAGATGGGGAGACAGAGATTGAGAGAGAGAGAGGTTTATTTTAAGGAACTGGCTGATGTGATTGTGGAGACTTGGCAAATCTGAAATCTGATGGGGGAGGCCACCAGGCTGGAGACTCAGGAAAGAGCTGCAGTTAGTGTCCAAAGGCAGTCTGTTGGCAGAATTAGCTTTTGCTTGAAGGAAATTAGTCTTTTGTTCTAGTCAGGAACTTCAACTGATTGGATGAGGCCCACCTTATTATGGAGGGCAATCTGCTCTACTCAAAGTCCACTGATTTAAATGTAAATCTCATCCAAATACAGAAACATTCAGAGTAATACTTGATAAACTCTCTGGGCACCGTAGCCCACCCAAGTTGACACATAATTACTCATCACCCATGATTTAACTATAGTTTAATAGGCAATGACTGATTACATTCTAGATAACTCTGAAGACACTGCTGTCATTGAGGAAATATTTATCTAGCTGTAAGATATTTTACCTAGACAAATATTCTAAGAAAAATAACATGAGAGTGACAAATTTTGGTATCAGAGAAATAATCGATTCCTCTTCTGTTTCAACTATAATTTCAGAAATGACATGTTATGTAAGATCGGGATTTATGCCAGGAGCAGGGAATTTCTGTGTGTGTGTTTCAGACCCACAGAGGGAAAAGTCTGTATGGGTATAAAGTAGAGAAACAATTTGATTTGACATTGTAAATTAATTTTTTGAACATGGAATACATGTGTATAGTTTGATGATCAAATACTATCAAGAATTCAGTGGAAACTCTCACCCATTCTTCTCCCCACATCTACAGAGTTTTCTATCCTCCCCACTAGAGTTAGCTTTTCAAATTAGTTTTTAAGGTATATTTCTGGAATTTCTTGATGCAGTTATAAGGAAATGGAAATACAAATGTTTGCTTTTATTTTTCAGCCTTGAAAAACTTAAATTTTTTAATTTAAAGAAAACAATGTGCTCATATATTAAGATCAGACTAGTGAGCTTTATTCACTAAGTACAATAAACTAAAGTTAAAATTTACTTTTACACTTCAGTTGCCTAAAAAGCTCAAGAATGGGTGGGGGAAGAACGGGGGTTTGTTCAGAACAGTCAAGCTTTTGGACATGAAAATATGGATTTTCTTTTGTATAAACTCCAGTTTGTTGAAGTTCTCATTGCAAAACCATTTATTGCATTTCCGACAGGAACCTGCAAATATTTGTTTTTGCATTTTCATGTAAGACTTCATATAAGTAGAAAGAAAAAGGACATTTAGTGATAAAAGATGTGAAAGCCATTTCATTCATGTTCATGCTATCATGATTGAACACATCTACAGAATTAACTGATCAATACTTACTATTTGAGAAGGATAACATTCTTGAATGACTCAGTAGGAGGGTAATTTTTACCAAAAAAAAGTTATCTTAACTAGGTAAATATTAAGGAAATCCAGATTATGGGTTAATGTCTCATCCAGGTAAGAATTTATCCTCCAGATTCACTATTTGAGAAATCAAATGTTTTCTGGAAATCCTGCCTGTGAAAAGATAGTAGCATACATCTGCCTACACAGCAAGCAGGGAAATAATATTACTTGGTCGTACAGCACAATCATTATCAAAAAACATTTCTCATGTGACTACATTGAGAGGTAGCTTTTGACTCTACAGGGTAGACATGCCCCATTCTGGGCCAGAGCTTTAGCTCATGGGAAAGGAGGAAGGAAGAAGAAGCTGTGGGATTTCATGGCATATTAGCTGTGTGACTTGGAGACACAGAGGCAATGGGGAATCCAAGGTTTCTCGATGGACGGTGGATGAGGGTACAATGTTGTCCCCTTGGGTGGGGAAGCTGGTGAGTTAGCAATCAGAGCACTCTGTAGGTTTGTATGCTGGGGGAGTATAGAGTAGTGGGGTCTTTGGTATCTGGCTGACCTACATCTGAATCCTTTTCTGTCACCTACTAACTGTGTGTCCTCGGACACTGAATTTGCACCTTAGGTTTCTTCGCTGAAAGACAGACATAATAATAGTGCTTACTTCGTAGGGATTTTGTGAGAATAAGTAAAATAATAAGTAAATAATAATAGTGCTTACTTCATAGGGATGTTGTGAGAATAAGTAAAATAATAAGTAAATAATAAGTATAATAATGCATGTAACATGTGAGAATAAGTAAAATAATGAATGCAACACCTTTAAATGGTGCCTGACCCAAGGCACCTGATTGCTGCTCAGTAAATAGCACTAATAACTCATGACATATGTCACACGTGTACAGGAAAAGCTGGTCAAGCAATCAAGTTGGCTACAGCCCTTGGGGACAGGTAGAAGAGCTGGGGTCCGGGGATGGAGATTCCAGGTCTGATGGAAATAAAGAAAATGATTGAATCCATGTAAAAAACGTGGGAGAGGCAGGGTGAGGAAGAGGTGAAGATTCTGGAGCCCCACTGCCCAAGTTCAAGCCCCGGTTCTAACAGATGTGTGGCTGAGACAAGTCACGTGACCTCCCTGCACTACAAATCCTACCAACCTGGTCGACCTGTTGTCTCCTGGGTTTGTGTGTATTTAGAACAGTACCTGGCAGAATATAAGTGTGAGTTGTAACTGTCGCTATTTTTATTGGAGTGTGTGACATTTCTGCCTCTCATAAAGTTACAGAGCATAAATTGAATCTGTGGAGGGTGAATCTGCATCCCATGTCCACTCCAAATGGCTGTCATTGTGTGAGCGATGCTGATCCTGTTCTATAAAACAGCGCCGGTCAACATTTCCGGCCTCATCATGGATGGACAACTGGGAATGGTAGAGACAAATAATTGACAGGTCAGAGCTAGAGATGAGGTCCATGATATTTCAGTCTGTTGGCATTGATTCAAAGAATCCCAATTAGACAGACACATGATCTGTCTAACGTTTACTCCTTTTGAGAAAAGCCAAAGTGGGCCAGAAATCCCACCTGCTCACACCCGCCCCCTCCCTGACAAACAGGGACAGTGCCTGCAGGGGCAGAATCTCAAGACACATAATAATAGTAGTGGTAATAACCAGCCTTTGTTGTGTGCTTCCTACCTGCCAGGCAGCAGGCAAATTGTCTTATTTGTATTAGTTCATCTACTTCACAAGTCTTTGTGAGATGGTTACTATTACTACATCTTAAATGTAAAGACAAGGACACAGAGAGTAAATAAGAATTCCAAAGTAATTCAAGGAGTGGCTAAACTTGACTTTGATGCCAGTTCTGGGTGATTCCAGAGCCTGTGCTTTCAATCACAATGCTCGATCATGCATCCGTCTGAAGACCACTAGGTGACACTACCTTGTTTCGTAAGCGAAGACACGTCCCAGATCGAATAGCTTGTCAAAGGTGGTTTCTGAGGTCCCTCCTGGTGAAGCCCAAACAGCAGGGACTTCCTCACCAATTGTCACCTTGCAAGACTCCCCAAAACTCACCGCCACCGGGACACTGGCCTGATATCTAACCCTGCTCTGTCTCCTTCATCTGGCCAAATCCCCATAGCACTCTATTTGCTGTGGGGTCTGGACCATATCCCCATGCATTTGCATGTTCTCTAAGTTTTCCAATAAATATAAAAACTAAAGAATTATATTTGCACTAAGATGCAAAATTTTGCAAAATGGAAGATTTTCAGCCCAGGAATTTTCATGATGAACTTTGTTTCTGCGACCCTGGATTTTATGCCATACTCTATAAACATGATGTATCTTTCTAGCTAAGGCACTGATATGGAGATGGTTCACCTTCAGCTTAAAAGAAGCAGAAGGTAGCAAGAAATGCCATTTAGGAATGCTAATTACATATTGTATATACCCAAGACAATTATGGAGAAGATGGTGAGGACACTAGGCTTAATGTATATTTAAAAAATTCAAATCACTCACAGTTATCAAAACACTGTGATATTGGCATGAGAAAAGACAAACAGATCAGTGACACAGAATAGAGACAAAAGCTAATTAAGTATGTGACATCGGTGGCATTTCATTTTAGCAACAAAAAGATGGTGCTGGCAAAATTGTTATCCATCAAGAAGGAAAGAAAGTTGTACCCCTCCCTCACATCATATAGAAACAAAAAGTCCTGCATGTAGCACTGGGTATTATACACAAACAATGAATCATGGAACACTACATTCAAAACTAATGATGTAATGTATGGTGATTACATAACAATAAAAAAACTAAAAAAAAAAAAAACAAGAAAAAAAAGTCCACATTAAAAAAAAAAAGAGAGAGTAAATATTTCAGTATACAAGGATAAAGATTCTTAGAAGAAAATATAAAGTAATATTAGGTAACCTCAGGTGAGAAAGAGACTTTAAAAAAAAGATATTTATTTTTGGGGGGGGGGCAGCACAGGGATGGAGGGAGAGGGAGAATCTCAAGCAGACTCCATGCTGAACGCAGAGCCCCATGTGGAGTTCGACTCCAAGACCCTGAGATCATGACCTGAGCCGAAACCAAGAGTAGGACGCTTAACTGACTGCACCACCCAGGTGCCCCAAGAAGGAGACCTATTAAGTGAGACAACAACTATAAAAGAAAAGCGTGTATGAGATTATATTAACTTACTAGACAAAAAGGTGCATGATAAATTACATCCTCGAGTGTTGTGAGAAATATGACTGCAGATCAACATCCATAGGATGTAAGTGCTCATATTCACTTGTAAAAAAAATTCAACATCTCAATAAAAAAACGAACAAGGGGCATGCGCAGGCAATTTACAGAAGAGAAAATCCAAATGACCATTAAGTCTGTGAAAAGGTGAGTAATTTTCCTACTAATCAAGAAAATGCAATTCGATGTGGCAGTGTGATTAAAGTTCTTTTTTCCCACTAAACTACCAAAAATTAAGAAGTGGCACTAAAACTCAGTGTTGGCTAGAAGTGGGGGAGAAATGGGCATTCTCATTCATTGCCAGGGTGTGTGGGAGACCCTGTAGTGTTTTTCAAAAACAATCTAACAGCATCTGTTTCATTGGCCTTAGGAATGCCCCTTGGAGGAAACTCTCTTGCAGAAACATGAAGGGCCCAGGAAGGAGGATTTCTCAGCAAGACCATTCCTAGTGGCCATATTTGTATTGGAGATAACCCAATGTAACCCAATGACCATTAGTAGAGCAATGATTGAATAAGTTGAGGTACACAGTCCTCCCTTATCTGTGGTTTTTGCTTCTGAGGTTTCAGTTCCCTGCAGTCAACTGCAGTCTGGAAGCAGATGAGCCTCCTTCTGACATGCTCAGAGCGTCAGTGGCAGCTAAGGCCAGGTCACATGCCTACTTCACTCACCTCCCGTCATCTCATCACGTAGGCATTTTCTGATCTCATGTCATCACAAGGAGAAGAAGGGTGAGTACAGTACAATAAGACATTTTGAGAGAGGCCACATTCACCTAATTTTTGTTACACTGTATTGTTAAAATTTTCCACTTTGTTACTAGGTATTGTTGTTAATCTCTTACTGTACCTAATGCATGAATTCAACTTTATCAGAAGTATGTATGCATGGGAAAAAACAGAATATATAAAGTATGGTATTATCCATGGTTTCAGGCATCCCCTGGGGGTGCTTGAACATATCCCCTGGTGGATAAGGGGGAGACCATGTACACATAACCGTAGAATATAATGTATCTATGAAAAAGAATGAGTTAGAAGTATATTCCTTCACAAGGAGAATGTTCATCATGCATTGTCAAATAAGAAAACAAATGGCAAAACAACATATATAGTATGAGCCCATTTTTGAAAAAAAAAAGTACCCAAAGGAAAATCCCTATGGACATATGCTTATAAGTATTTGTATGTGTTCATAGGATGGCAAACAAAGATGTTTTCAACATTGCAAATTGAGAGAGAGAAATAAGGAGTGAGAGAAGCAGAGATTACTGAAAAGGGGAATTCACGCCAAATACAAGCAAACAAATAACAAGTAGACACGAGGCAATCCTCAACTGTATATACTGGAGAGACTAGGTAGCAAAACCAGTCTACCTACAGGCTACACACACAAGACTTCCTTCAGAAAGATGCCTGGTGCTGAGAATCCTTCACCTATACAGGACTTCTAGACGTTCCTATTTGGACAATCTACTGTGACTCAAAATTTCTATTCTTTTTATCCTGTTTCTCTGAGTACTCAGCACAGTGCTGGGCACAGGTGATCCCAGTATAATGGAAGCTCTCGTGGCAGAGGACCAGGACGCAAAGCAAGAAAGCTGAATGCAGATGAGGGGGGACCCCCATGTGGCCCCATCCTCCATTGGCTGGGGCTCTGCTCACAAACAGAGCCTGCTGGGCTTTCTGCCTGGAGGCACCAGAAGGGGACAGAGGAGAGGCCATTCCTGGACACCCTCTCAATAGGTGTATTGAGTCTTTGGACAAAAAGTGAATTTGGAGCTGGCAAATGCTGTGTCCAGTGACCTGAACAGAATGAGAGGGGGTGACCGGGCAGCATTTTTTCAGTCTGTGCTTTTGCCACAGGATGCAATAGCTTTGGATTTGTTTCCAGGATGGGGAATCCTCGAGTGTTGGCATGCCTTTTATGCGCACTGTGGGATTCAGCCCCGGGGCCGGAGATGGAGGGTTGATGAAAATGACTATTGGCTGAGGCATACACCATTTCTGCGAAGACAGCAGAACTGTATGGGGATCCTCTGCCTATGGCAACAAGGTTGGAGCCCAAACCTTCTGTTTCTATAGCATCGCCCTTACACATGCCCCTCATCTTCGCCATCCTCGCCCTCCCCCATCCCCTCCTTTGTGCAGTGCTCTGAGCTCATTTGCTTGGATTCTTTCCATTGCAGACTTCAATTCAGCCATCAAACTGAATATTGTGTGAAGAGTGGGGAAGGAGAGTGCCTTCTGAAAAGAAAAATAGAACAGGAGGAAAAGCATGATGTGGTGGGCTTGGGGATTCCCTTTAAGAGTGACTATCCTGAGGGGCTAATGGTCAATGAAGCACCTCTCTTGCTGGGTATGGCTCCAGTCTTAAGTCCTTTCACTTGTGTTCTGGTCCATTTACCTCCTGCAGCTCGTGAAGAGCCATCCCTCTTAAGAACCTGCTCTAGTGGCCGAAGTGAATGAAAATGCTGGTGTAGTTCCTCTCAGCAGTATCAGAACACACATACTTACAACGCACAGCCAAGAGTACCCACACCTGCTCGCACACGCTCACATACATAGACGTATACATCACACGCACACACACACACACACACACACACAGTAGTGATACTGATTATTGTCAGTGTTCGGGAAGATCTTTTAAAAATTCTCAGTTCTAACTTCCCATGCGTGGCTTTTGAATTGACTGCACAAATCTACAAAACCACGAGCACTCTGAGGTGGCTCCCCAGAAGCCTCGGGGGTTGGCAAGGCCACACGCCCTTCAAAGGCTCTAAAAGAGAATCCTTTCTTTCATTTTCAAGCTTCTGGTGGCTCCAGGCATTCCTTGGTTTAGGGCTGCATCACTCCCATCTCTGCTTTGTCTTCTTCTCTTTTGGTCTCTGTCTTCTCTTCTGCCTTATATAAGGCACTTGTCATTGCATTTAGGGCCACCTGGTTAATTAAGGAAAATCCAGACTTGAGGTCTTTAGCTTGATGATATCTGCAAAACCCTCTTTTCCCAATAAGGTCTGACTCACAGGTTTTGGGGCTTAGGACTTGGACATATCATTTTGGGGACCACCATTAAACCTAGTTCAATGTTCAAAAGCAAGATAAGGCATTCTCCTGTTCAACACCCAGCCCTGGCTTACCATTATGCTTAAAATTACAAATTCATTGGTTAATAAGGAATAAGACCTTGGTTAATAAGACCTTGCCCATTCTGGCCTCCTCCATAATTGTTCAATATCATTCTCTGCATTCCAGCTACACAGGCCTTCCTTCCATTTCTCAAGCACGCCAAGCACTATCCTTCTTCAGGCTTTTTATGGCTCATGTTCTGACCTGTGTCTGGGAATTCCCTCACCCCTGCTCTTCAATGGCCTGGCTCCATTTCCTGTTTATCTGTCAGCTTAAATGTCATATCTTGGAACCATATGTAAAGGAGGTTTTAACATTATCCTTTATAGTGACAACCTCTTGATTATCTCCTGGTCATTATTTGTAACAATTTGTGTATTAGTTTCTTGTCCAGGTGTTCTATGAGCTCTATCATGGACTTTGTCCATCTTAATCATTGTTTTAGCGATTAAATCTAACACATAGTGAACAATAAATATGTGTTGAATGAATATATGAATGACTGAATGAATGAATGATGCTCTTCGTTTGGGAGATGCTCCGATGGCACTCAGAATGGGGCTGGTACTTCATGCACACGTGAACCGTGTCAAAGGCTTGGATCCTTAGCCTCGAAGCCATTTCTTATTAGACAGACCAATGAGGCTACAGTAGCAGATTAGCAGGATGTTCAGGGATTTCTGCCTGGGTAATGGGCTGGTAGTAAGTTGGAAGAAACCTTTCAGACAATGATGGGTCTGTGCTAAAGGGTGAAACTCTTCAATGCTTCTCCTTGCCATCTTTCCCAGGAAATAAGAGGTTGGTGGTTTTCTGTCTCCAGAAGGCTACCCAGAAGGTATTGCTTTCACCCTCAGAGGAAAGCATTCCACTTCAGCTGAGCCAGAAGAAATACAGGTGACAGAATATGAAATGGGATGTTTTCTGTTGCCTCAGATTTTTGCGTAACACCCCGAAACTGAGACCAGTAGGCACATCACAGGCCAGCAGCCAAGGGGCTGCCAGGATCCCCTTCTGGGGGCGGTGAAGGGTCTCCAGGCTCATCCTTTAAAACCACACCCCCCACCCCATGTAGCCTATTTAAGCAAAATCCTAGAATTCACTGAAGAAGGGAATTAGGAATAATGAAGTAGCAGCCTAGTGGGGAGTGTTGGGGCCTGGAGGGAGGGGTTCCAGGGGAAATCCTTATGGAGGTCGGGGCTGCCTGCCAGAAGAGCAAGGGAAGAGGAAGGGGTGCAGGTGCTGGGGGCCAGGGGTGAGGCTGGGGCTGGAGGGAGGGGGGAGGCTTGGGCTTGGGGAGCATTAGCATTTTGACATCAGAAAGTGAATCCCAGCTATTAAAATGGGATTCGCTCTAAGTAGGAAAGAAAGCTAAGGGACCTATAGTCTGAGATGATGTCAAGGAGAGAGAGAGGGTATTTGAAGGGGTATGTTTCAAGTCTGTGGTCGGCAAAGAAAATAAAAGCTGTCTCCTGTTTATTCCCCGTGGATTTTGGTCTGTTCAATAAACCAATTAGCTTATCGTTAGAATTAGTCTATTCAATGTAAACCATAGAAATAACGAGGTTTTTTTTTTTTAATTTGTATATACAGTAATGATTAACCTTTGCTGAGTATTAACATCAGGCACTGTATTAAGTGTTTTATATCCTCTGTATGTGTGTTTGTGTGAGTGTGTCCTTGTGTATACAGACATCTTGTAGCACACACACGAGTCCTCATAAATTCTCGTGACAATCTAATGAAGGAGGGACTGCTGTTATCAACTCATTGTAAATGAATTAATGTAGGCATAATAGATAAAATAATTTACCCAAGATGACCCAGCTAGTAAGCAGCAAGACTAGAGTTTGAACTCTGGTCTGTCTTATGACAGAGCACCAAGATTTTAACCACACTGCACTGCCTTTATTGTGGGGACATATATACACATACGTATTCTGTGTGCTTGCAAGGGAGAATGAAGGGGGAAAATATTCTGGATCCTTCCAAAATAGGCAGAACTTGTAACTGGGTTCTATGCAAAATGCATGACGACTTGACCCCGCCTTGCCCTTCAATTTCTTACAGTCTAATTGCAAAAGTAAAACCTATGTATGGCAGCACTGCCCTCCCTGAGGACCACTTATGATTTTGGGAGACCAACACAAGCTAGGACCTGAGTGTGCAGGGTGAGAGGATTTCTGGAGACTGTCTAAGAGGTGAGTTTGGTTTTGCTCATATTTGTGAAAAAGCCAGAGAAGGACACTCTCCCATCATATGTGTCAGAGGACATCTGGGTCACCTAACTTTAAAGTGCTGGGGGAAAGCAGAGCAAAGGAGTGGTCAGGTGAGGTGTAGGGGTCTGTAGGAAAACTGGATGATAGCAAGAGCATTGTGGTTGAGGGGTCTGCCACCCTCTAGAAGTGTGACCTTAGGCAACTCATTTCTCTTCACTGGGCTTTAGTTTGCTTATCTGGAAAAGGAAGCAGTTGGGTCATATGGCTCCCAAGGCCCTTCTTCAAGGCTCAATTCTATGAATCGATGATTGTGTGAGATAGTGAAGAATGGTTAGGGCAAAGAAGGAGGCAGAGAATAAGCCAAGCATGTAAAGCAAAGAGGAACTAAAAATAGGAAAGTTAGTTGACTTTTTTTTCCCCTGTTTTTCCTTTTAAAAAAAAAAACCCCAAAAAAAAAAAAAAAAAAAAAAAGGCAGATTTGGAAAACTTGGAGCAATAGATGGTGGAGAAAAGACACTTAAAATAATCCTGCCATTGAACAACAAGATTCATGATATCCGGGAGCTCATGTGCTTGTTGCATCTTCAAGGAGACCCAGCATGCTTGGAAAATTGCCTGATGAATATGCCACACTGCTCTGCACAGGTTCAAGCACATCCCTGGTCATGTCAGCACTTTGATGCTTCCTAGGGCCCTTCTTGTACTCATTAGCATTTTCAGAAGGTTATAGGACTCCAATCTATTAATGAGATATGTGCCCCCCCACCCCCAAGTTGTGAGGGGCTGGAAGGAGAGAAGACAGGGCAATGAACTTGGAGGAGACTCACCCCCAGCCCCACATCCTTCTGGTAAATGGACAAGTCTGTTTTTTTCATGGTGAAAGAATGGGTCGTGACCCCTTCAGACACTGTCTCTGGCAGAGCAGAGGGCACAGACTGCCCTGGAGGGGGGCACTCATTTGGAAAGACCCTTGCTGCTGACTCCATCCCTGTCCTTGAAGAGACTTTTTTGCTTCTCTAGACACTTGCAGGCACCCTGGTGGGTTGACCCCAGGGACTCCCATCTCGATTTGAGACCAGCTCTCTGGCTGTCACATTCACTTCAACATAACCCCTCCTTTCATGAGAATGACCTAGAGGTGACCCTCTGAAGGAGACAGTGTGTCTGTGCTATTTGGCAGGACCGATAACTATAGTCTGTTTTCAAGAGCAGCCAGGAGAGATGGTGGGGACGCACAAGCATATGGGTGCCCCTGTCTGGCTATCCTGGAGACGTTGAACTGAAAACGCTAGTTTTAAGAACAGAGTAGCTCAGAGCAGAACCAAGCTCCCACGCTGTTTGAGACAAAAGTGAACAGGAAAGGAGAGGCTTTAAGTCGGGAGCAAGAATGTGAGCTGATGGAAACCTTGAGCTCCTTTTGGACCAACCAATGAGTAGATTTGAAAATGGAGACCGAATTTTTTTTGGAAATATGCTTAAGGTAACCCTCGGAGGAGCACAGCCTGGGCTTGAGTCTTTAATGGAGGTATCAGGCGGAAATTAAGTAGTTATTGTCTCCTGTTTTGGACAAGGCTAGGAAAGATATTGATTCTCTCTATAGGCAAATGCACGCTTATCAGCAGGAACTCATTTATACCATCTGCAAGCAAGTTGTCTCCTTTTATATGTAAAATGACCAGAACAGGCTTTAGGACAAGGAATCTGGTGCTGTGGAGCAGGCTGCATTTGGGAGCGAAGAGGTGGCAAGAGGAGGTCGTTAGGGGGATCTTGTGGTGATTTTAATATCAAGATGAGAGCCTGAGCCCATAAGGGGACACGGGGCCTGAAGAAGAATTTGCTACAGATTTTAAAAAAGTATAGAATGACTGGTCTTTCAGAAAAGTTCCTGAATGAAAAAGTAAAAATAGACAAAATGTGGGGAGATTTTTTTTTTTTTTTGGCCACTTTGGCTTGTGGGGACAGGACTTGTCTGACCACAGTGACCTGTGACCATGGGACAGAGTATGGTGGATAAGTTTGCTAGGGCTGCTATCACAAAGTACCCTTTGTGGTATGGGTGGTTTAAATTGAGGAAATTATTGTCCCACTGTTCTGGAGGCTGGAAGTCCAAGATCGAGGGATCAGCAGGGTTGGTTTTCTCTGAGGCCTCTCCTTCACTTGTGGACGCCTGCCTTCTTCCTGTGTCCCCACAGGAGTTTCTGTGTCCTAATCTCTTCTTATAAGGACACTGGTCAGATTAGATTAGGTCCACTCCCATGACCTCCTTTTAACTTAATTACCTCTTTAAAGGCTCTATCTCCAAATACAGTTGCGTTCTGAGGTACTGGGGGTTAGGATTGCAAACTCTGAGTTTTGGGGGGACACCATTCAGCCTATAGCAGGTGATGTTCTGGGAAAAGCTGTGAAGAAGGAAGCAGATCACCTGAGTTAATCCTAGCCTTATCCCTAGCAGTGTCTCCCTCACTTTTAGCTTCGATCTCTCAGCTTCTGCTCTTGCTTGACCTCTTCTGCTTCATGCTAAGAGTTAAAGAATATCAGGCTTGGGGCACCTGGGTGGCTCAGTCGTTAAGCATCTGCCTTCAGCTCAGGTCATGGTCCCAGAGTCCTGGGATCCAGCCCCGCATCGGACTCTCCGCTCTGCGGGAAGCCTGCTTCTCCCTCTCCCACTCCCCCTGCTTGTGTTCCCTCTCTCGCTGTCTCTCTCTCTGTCACTAGTGAGCTATTTTATATTATGCTTATGCATCCCAGACATCTCAAATTTTGGCAAAGTTCTGTGGTCACCCTTTGGTACCCAGATAAGATGGTCTGAGTCCCCATCTTACATGTTGCTAGAAGTAATCTCTGCTACTCCTTGAATTTTCTGAGGGGCTTCATTCTCCAGGGCCCTCAGGGCTGCCCCTGGTCATGGCTCTCAGCTTCTGAGACTCTTCTCTTCCCAGATCAGTCCCTTCTCTTAGAAGCACCCTATAAGGACTTGAGACCGAATTTTATTGGAGGTTTTGGGGGAAGGGTAGGCATGCAAGCAATATTACAGGGCACTGCAAGGACAATCTTCAAACTGAGTTGTGGATTTCCCTGTTTTAAGTTTCTATAGCTTTTTCTTATTTCAGGGCATTTCTTGCTGGGCCACCATCTCCCACCTTGGCTCCTGCTTAATGGCCCTCATTCAGACCCCTTTCTTTCCCTCAAACCTTCCTTCTGTTTTCCTCCTTCCCAGGTCCCCTCACTGTCTCAAGCTGTCGGTGAAAAACTAAAACCCCGTTATTTTCTTATGCAGAACTGTAGCTCATCCCAGTTTCCGCTTTTCTTTGAGTTGGACTCTGGGAAAAGCAGTAGGTGGGGTGGGGCTCACCTTCCTCCCAAAGACCCTTCCTCCCAAAGACCCATCGAGACATATTCCCAGTAGAGTCATCTCCTCTGCTGTGAATCATGCCTCCAGTGTGTTAAAGCGGCTCTGTCTCTCTGTTTAAAAATCACATTCTCGTCTCATTCTCCCATCTACCCCTTTTACTATGCTTTCTACGACGGCCTTAGGCACCACTCTTTCATCTGTGATGTGGGTGAATTGATGTTACAACAGCTTGGAGTACATTTTGGTATTTTTGTGTAGCGTGAATATCAATGGTAAGAAAAAGGGAGACACGCTTTTCTTGTCCCGGGTCCATAGTACTGATGATTGTTTCAAGTAGAAAAGCGTTATGGAGTCATTTATTTGATTCCGCCTCAGTCAAGAATTAAGTGGGTCAACAAGAAGTAGCCCATGTCATATCTATTATTGGTGGAAGGTGCCAGTCCTTTCTTCTCTGATATGTCTTTAAAACAACAACAGCAGACCAGCCCTGAATCTCCTGACAATTGTCAACAGCTGTGCTAATGTTTCAGCGTCTTCATCTTGCCCAGCCCTTTGGAAGTCAGTGCTTTGTATCTCAACAGATCGCGGGGCCACAGAGGAGCTTCATGGCAAGAGCACAGACTCAGGAGACAGAAGGTTTGGGTTTCCGCGCTTGGTCCATGACCTGTAGGTTATGTGACCCCGGAAAATCGCAGAAGCTCTCCAAACTAGTCCCTTTTATCTATAATGTGGGGAAGAATCCTGCCCCTTCGCTCACAGGATTGAGATTTCATTACCTGGAAGCACTTTTTTTTGGCTAGAAAGACTGGAACCCAAGTGTCTAAGCTGGGTAGCTGCTGTGACATCAGACATGTTCGGGCACGTCTGCAAGTTTAATTGGCATGCTGGCCAGGTTCAGGCTTGCCTGTCCCGCTCAGGGGAGGCACGATGACTGATTTTATTGAATCTGACAGTTGGCCCCCAAGAGTAACACCTGGCACGGTGTCTGAGTGGGAGCTAGAACGCAGGTGTTCATGCCGAGTCCAGGAATGCTGGTTGGAAGGGAGAGGGCATGGTGCACACAGGTGAGAGCATGCCTCCATATTGTCTCCCTGCCTCAGAGAACTCGAGCCATGTTCCTTGAGAGAGGGAACTGGTATGAGGAGTGGGCCAAGGGAAAGAGGCTTATCCCTAGAGATGCTTTCGAGTACTGAGCTAGAGAGCAGTTCCCCTGTGATACCTGGTAGCTCTGGGTAGCCCTAAAGCTGGTTCAGTAGAGTAATGCTAGTTACAGTGGCAGGGGTGGACTTAGGTTTAGTGGGACCTGAGGTTGTGAAATATCGGGCATTGTCTTTAAGAAAAGAATACACAATTACAGATGTAAAATTGAGCAGGAACTATTTCTTTAGAATGATAAAGTAAACCATAATAACCTACATTTTTAAAAAGCTGACAAATAGTACAAAGCCTAGGAAAATAACATTTTTTTTCTAGTCATCTGACACATCTCTTTAATACCTTTTTTCTTACGTTCTTTGGTGACACACATTTTGATCGTCACTTCATATGACAGTGATTTTGACTATCACTTTCTATTAGAGAGAATGAAAACATAATTTGGTCTTTCTCCCAGGATGGTTAATCGAAATTAATTCTCAATTATTGATTGTTAGGTTGAATAAAAGAATGAAGACAATGCAAATGATGTACTCTTTGTGGGATTCCTACAGCTTGAGCTCGACAAACACAAGAATCCTGAAAGATCCCATTTTGAGTGATTCCTATAATAAAAAGGAAAAAAATACATGGCACATTTATAATTGTATATACCAACAAAAGACAGTCTCTGTTTTGACTAGGTGTTGATGAGAACCAAATTGTCTGCTTACATGTTTACATGTCTACAACTACAAGGAATTCCCACAGAGAAGCTTCTGTCAGGAGCATTTCAAGCCTCATTCTCTACTATGCTCCCCTGTGGTGCCAGGTCTCATAAGACCTGTGCATGTTAAGTTAGAGACTTTGGTCCTCCTCCCTCATGTTTGGATACCAGGAGAGTTGGCACAAGGGTAGTAGGAAAATCCCTGGAAAGTCATTTCTATACTGGTACAACTGGCAACAACGTAAATATACCTGGAATTGATTTTGAACCAGATAAATAGATCCCATTAATTCCAAAATAAACTTCCCTTAACCAGATTCCAAAAACGCTCCGGGCCACTCCAGTGCCACTGGAAACAAAGTGAAGATTAATGGAGGGCAAATCAAAGAGGAAAGGGAACGTGGTCTTGGCCACTTGTAGCTAAAACATTTCACTTCTGCAAATTCTAGAAAAGAAACATATGGCCACACGAACTCATTGCCGGAGAGTTCTCCAGGTTCTTAGATGGGGACCATGGAAGGGCGGAGGGTCTCAAAACTGAAGCTTCATTACCTTTCGAGGAAGTATGCTTCTGGCTGAAACAGATAAACTCCTGAATTTCAGTGGCTTTACACAATAGTTTGTATTTTGTTGACATAAAGACCAGTTGGTGGGTGGTGGTTGTGGACTTGAGAAGCATGGTGTATGTGAAGGGGCAGGGGTAGGGAATCCCTTACTCCATGCAGTCATTCAGGGACCCAGGATAACAGAGGCTCTGGCATCTTCAACATGTGCCTTTCAACGTTGCCTTGGGCACTGACAACTAGCTGCTAGACAGGGGAGGAGATAGAGACAGAGAGAGAAGCAAGGGACCATATAAGAGGTTTCATGGGCCAGACCAGGAAGTGGGGTATGTCACTTCTTCCCAACAGTCTTTGGCTGGAACTCACTCAGCGCCATACAACTGCAAAAGAGGCTGAGAAATGTGGTATAACTGTGTACCTAGGGGAAAGAAGGAATAGGTTTTGGTGAATGACAGTAGTCTTTGACCTAAGAAGGGACAGGACTTTCCCTCAATAGGGATTGGAGTGACTCAAGTATGACAAGATGATACTGCTGGAGCCACAAGAGGCACTGAAAGGCCATCGAGAGCTCCTGGGTGACATCCCCCCCCCCCCCCCCCGGTGTCCTCTTGAACCAGGGAAGATTTCAGGGCTGTGGTAGGAGAGATGTGTCCTGGGAGCTCACAGAAACTGTTATTTTGCTATTGATATTTTCACTCTCTTTGTATCTGGGAAAACTGCCTGGAAACCAGCCTAAGGGATGAGGATAATGGTGACTGTGAGTTAGTAGAGATTTTTAGGGATAAGTTTGGAAATTCTAAATTCTAAATTCTACCTAGTGCCATTCACCCAAGGGATGCCCAAGGACTGTTTTTATCAGACTGTGAGCTCCATGAGTGAATGTGTCTCATTTACTTTTGGGTCCCAGTGCTTAGCAGGGGGCTCTACTGGATTGTCAAAAAGATTTTCCTTTACTCTCCTAAATACATAACCATTTTATAAGCACTAAACATTTTTTGATAAACAGTGTTGCTCAGAGCATTGGCAGAAGAGATATTAATGCCCAAGGTCAACAAATTATGTTCACTTTGATCCACAATTTCTGGATATTTCATAATTAATTGAACTTGGAGTCACGCTTTGAGATTGATTCTTTCTATTAGACCTTTTCTACAACAATTTAAAAAACATAAGGCTTAGGTATAAATTCGTTTTTGTCTTTCTTGGAATACAGAAATTCCCTCAGTCCGTTGGAAAAGTCAAGTTCTTCCTTTCTTCTGGCAAATAGAAAATTACTTTTCCCTTAAAGCTATTCTCTCCACAAGTTAAAAACCCATTAGTAAATTAGGCTTAGCTGGGTACATTCATTGATATTTGATCCTTGGAAACTCTCAAGGAAAATCAATGTGTGGCTTTTCAGTTAATTAACATAATGTTAATAGAATGTATAATGCCAGCATAGCTGGAATGCTCATGCTTAGTGTTCTGCTCAGCCCGAGTGAGCAGAAAGGGTAGATTGATATTTTTCAGAAGAGAGCATATCTGGACTCCTCAAGAGAAGACAAGCACAGGACTACTCTGAGGTGAAAATTGTACCTGTCTGTTCCTGTATGATTGCCTGGTGGGGGTTGGTATGGCAGGAAAGACAGGCTAGAATAAAGCTAAAAATGAGAAGAATTCAAATTCTGTCCACGTAACGGCAATTAGGGGCAGCCGTGGAACCTGATCCGAATAGCAGATTCAAATTCAACCCTCCGAGACATGGAGCTTGAAGAGGGGCAGAATGAGGAAGTGTGGGCTGTTAACTACTTCCAGGGTTTCTATGGTTAGGGGTGTTACCACAAAAAATAGTCTCCCAGCACCGGGTCCCATCCCAGTACGCAAATGTTTTCCTCTTTTCCCTGCTCCCCTCAAAATGTTTAACTGTGGTAAAATACACACAACAAAATTTACCATTTTAACCATTCAGTGGTAGGAAGTACACTTTCATCATTGTGCATCCATTACCGCCATCCATCTCCAGAACTCTGTCTTGCTCAACTGAGACTCTCAAACAATACCTCTCCATTCCCTCCTCTCTGCTGGCCCCTGGAAGCCATCTTTCTCCTTTCTGTCTCTATGCATTTGACTGCTCTCAGTGCCTCCTTTAAGCAGACTCATACAGTATTTGTCCTTTTGTGAGTGGCTTATTTCACTCAGCAGAACGTCCTCAAGATTCATCAATGTTGCAGCAGGTGTCAGAATTTCCTTCCTTTTTAAGGCTAAAAAAATATTCCATTGTATGTATACACCATATTTTGTTTAGTCAGTAGACACTTGGGTTGATTCTACTTTTTGGCTATTGTGAATAACGCTGCTAGGAACATGGTTGTACAAATATCTCTTTGAGTATCTGTTTTCACTTCTGGGAGGAATCGCTGGATCCTATGGTAATTTTAGTTTTAATTTGTGAGCAACTGCCATACTATTTTCCATAGTAGCTGCACCACGGTGTGTATAAGTGTTCCAGTTTCTCCACATCCCTCCAACCCTCGTTCCCTTGTTCTTCCCTTCCCTATTCTCTCTCTCTCCCTTTCTTTTTTCTTTCTCTCTCTTTCTTTCTCTCTCCTTCCTTCTTTCCTTCCTTCTCTCCTTCCTTCCCTCCTTCCTTCCCTCCTTCCTTCTTTTTCTTCTTTTACATAGTAACCATCCTAATAGGTGTGAGGTGGTATCAGGCTGTGGTTTTGATTTGCATTTTCCTGTTGTTTATTGACGTTGAGTATCTTTTAGTAGGCCCGTCAGCCATTTGTATGTCGTCTTTGAAGTAAATCTATCCAAACTTTTTGCCCACTTTTAAGTCAGGTTGTTTGTGTTTTGGTTGGTAAGTCTTTCCCCCCTACTTAAGATGTGGCACTCTGGATGACTCTGGTTCTCTCTTTAGCCAATCTTGTTCAAGCCAATCTCAGTATGTTTTGGAGCAGTGACTTTCCAATCATGACACCCTATGCCCTCAGGAGTTGATAAGGGCTTAGGAGACAGCTGGGAGAAGGGAGACCAGGGGTGGTGGTAAAGAGGGGATGTGTTAAGACCTACTCCTGCTTCAGGCCAAAGATGCTCTATTTTTCCCTATTGGAACTTCCATCGAAGATGGCATTTAATGTCTCCCTGCTGGAAAAAAATTTCCAAAACACTTGTTATAGGGATAAGGTTGGCCTCAATTACCTTGCTCCACTGCAGCCTGTTTGAAAACAAGACCTGCTGCGGTGTGCTTTGAATTGATTTCTCAGAGGTGAGTTGAGGGGAAGCATTGTTCAATTCACTTCCATGAATAATTGTGGGATGTCCAGTATGCACCAGACCCGGTCTGGATCTTATGGAATTGCTCACAGATAAACAGAATGGCTAGTCTGGGGTAGGATCTGTCACCTTGGAAATAACCAGGTGAATGGGACTCAGGGCTAGAATGTGATCCTGGACCTGACCAGGCACAGTTCTCCCCATATGGACCCCGGGAATGTCTACTCCATTCCCAACCGGGGCACTCAGCAAAGGGCAAAGGCTCAGCCCAGACACTGCCTGCTGACCGTTTTCTCTCTCCTCTCCCTGTCCCCTAGGCCCTTTCTCTCTCCCCCACCCCACAGCTTCCCTTCTCCCGTCTCGTCTCCAAATCTCACCCACCATCTGCCGTGACTAGTGTTCTCATTCACCTTCTCCTGCTTATCTCCTCTTCGGCAGGAAAGTGCTTCGGAGGCTGACAGCCTAATCTCTCCGCTGAGCCCGTGTTTCTGAATTCATCATCCCGCCCCTCAGGCTACTGCCCCTACACGGCAGCCTGGCTGAGTAGGAGGAGGGAAAGTGAGGCTGGACCAGACCAAAAAGGAAAGAAAAGAAAAGCAAAGGGAAAAGAAAAAAAGTGGAGCAGTCATCCAGGCACAGGGAATGAGGCTGTGGGTACCCCGGACAGCCCTTGAGGTTCTGCCAGAGGCTGAAAGAAAGGTTGTCTGTCCCCTCTGCTTCCAGAAGCAAAGCTGCCCATGACTTTCTCATCTCTAAAACCTGCCCCTTTCTGGTCACACCTTGAGCAAGGTCACTTGCAGAGTGGGCTTTCTGTATCGCTATCTGGATGGTAGCTGTAAATCATTTTTCCTTTTTCTGTTATATATATTTTTAAAAAATTGACTTATTTTTTTAATTGGGAGATGATAGGGCTCATCACCTAGGGGAGAGGGCAGGAGACTCCACTGCAAAAAAAAACTCCCTTAAAACATAGACTGATGACCATAATGCGAGGCCATTAAAGCATATGACGCTACAACAGATTTTCTTTAAACGCACATTTTTTATTTCTAGTCTACGTCAGAGAATGAGCTCCTCACCTCCTGCACCTCAGAGGATGGAGGCTCCGCCCCACATACTACCCTTAGTAACACTTGACGCTTACAAGACCTTTGAACATTTCTAGAACATTCTCCTTTTATTTTCTCTTTCACACGCATGCACACATTCTTCCTCTATGCCCTTTCCCCTCCAAATCTGGCAGATGGACTGGACCTTTTTTTTTTCCCCTCCTTTTCTGTTTTGGCTCATTTGAGGATGCTGTGGTATAAAGGAAGGATGCTTCCAGCCCACTATTGAAGTGCTGAGGAGTTTCATTTCCCCAATGTGTTTCATTGGGGAAATGAAACTCAGATCATGTGTACACCCTCTGGAAAGGGGGAATTAGGATAAAGTGCGAGAGTTTGTCACTGTTACTGAACTAGCATGTCCTGGAAGGAAGGAATAGTCCTTACTGCAGATGTTCTCACTCCTCTCTCTCTCACCCTAATGTACTTCATGTAATAAAATCTATTTCTGGCACAAACTGAAGAAAACTGTGTGGTTTGGGGTAGCAAGAGAAGCTGATAAAATGATGAAAAATTAGGCCCAGACCTTTTGCTCTCTTTCTTTTTTTTTTCTTTGATTTATATTCACAAGTTGCCAACCCAAAATTGTACACATTTGTAGAATATGCCCTCTTCCTTTTTTTTCTTTTACATTTTATTTTTTTTATTAACATAATGTATGATTTGTTTCAGGGGTACAGGTCTGTGATTCATCAGTCTCTTTTTAATGCTCCTTCCCAGGGCAGTGACGTATCACTTGTTCCAATTCAATTCTTGGCACTCCAAAACTTTTACCTCGTAAAGACATTGACCTCTGTTATGGTAAGTTGTGGTGTCCACTGAGAATAGAAAGGATGCTGAGGTTTTAGGACTTTTTGAGTTTTCTTGTGGCCATGGATGTTTCAATCACGAATCACCGAATTCTCCCACTGTCTGGAAGGTGCTTGAAAGAGCTCGCGTGTCAATGCCATGATCAGAGTGAATGACAGTCTTATGGCTGCAGGTGGATGGGTTGCAATTTGTATTCAGCTTCTTCCCAGGGAAGAAGCTATAGTGAAGCAATCTTCGGCCAGAGGGATAGTTATCAAGTTTATAGAATGGGTCAAAAGTCGATAGCTAGAAGTTTGGCAGTTTCTTATGAAGTTAAACCTATACTTACCCTGTGGCTCACCAAACCCACTCAAAAGTCTTTACTCAAGAGAAACAAAACATGCATCCACAAAAGTACTTTCACAAGAATGTCCATAGTAGCTTTATTCATAATAACCCAAGACTGGAGATGTCCAAGTGTGCATCAGTGGGGAAAAAATGGATAAACAAATTATGGAATATTTGTAGAATGAAGTACCACTCACCAATAAAAAGGAATAAACTATAGATATATTAAATAGCATGAATAACTCTTACGGAAACCGTATTGTGTGAAAGAAACCAAACACAAAATAGTATATATTGTGTGATTTCCCTTATGCAAGGCTCCTAAACAGGCAAAGCTAATCATTAGTGATAAAAATCAGAAGAGAGGGACGCCTGGGGGGCTCAGTTGGTTAAACATCTGCCTTTGGCTCAGGTCATGATCCCAGGGCCCTGGGATCGAGTCCCAAGTGGGGCTCCTTGCTTAGCGGGGAGCCTGCTTCTCGCTCTGTCTGCCACTCCCCCTGCTTGTGCTCTCTCTCTCACAAATAAATAAATAAAATCATTAAAAAAAAAAATCAGAAGAGAGGTTGCCTCTGGGGACCAGAGAGTAGGGGGAAGCATCAGAAACTTTTTAGGGCAATGGAGGTATCCCCGATCTTGAGGGAGTTCAGGTAACATGGGATTTATATTTGTCAAAACTCGGTGAACTTAAAACTTCGTTTTGCATTTCAAGGAATATAAATTTTAACTCAAAATGAAAAAACACCATAAACAAATATTTTTAAGAAATATGTAGCCAGTGTGGGGGCAGTGTCCCACGGCGGGGGCTCTTTTATAAACCCTAGTGTGGCAGCTCTGATTTTCAAACCTGGCGGCACATTAGCTACTTACTGGGGAGATTGTATTTCTGCCGGTGCCTGGGGCTGACTTACCCCCAGAAATTCTGATTCTGGGGGCAGTCTTGGAATCTACATTTCAGAATAAATTCCAGGCCACTGCTTTAAAAAATATTTTTTTTTTTAAGATTTTATTTATTTAGTTGAGAGAGAGAAAGAGAGAGCATGAGCGGCAGGAGGGGCAGAGGGAGAGGGAGAGGGAGAAGCAGACTCCCTGCTGAGCAGGGAGCCCGGCGCCGGACTCAGTCTCACAACCCTGAGATCATGACCTGAGCTGAAATTAAGAGTCAGATGCTTAACAGACTGAGCCACCCAGGTGCCCCTGGAATAAATTCCAAGGCTTCTTAAAGTACATGTGAGAGTGTAGATCTCAGTGGACATTTTTAAGAGGCTGCTACAATATTTGGTCCCAGTCACCTCTGCCACTTTTGAGTTGTGACATCAGTGAATTAAACAGTAAATGTGTTTATTCAAACCCATGTATATGTTTATAAAAGAAGTAGGTGTGAAGTGGAAGATAGAGGAAAGGAACTAACATATATTGAGAGTCTAAGATGTGCCAGGGAGGGTATTAGGCATCTCACGTAGATAATTTCATTTAAATTCTCTAAGAAGCACACTTATCTTTTATTATCTGTTTTTTTCACCATAATCGCCATAGTCCAGGCCCTCAGCTGTTAACAGTCTTGCCTCTTAAGCTCCAGCAAAACCAACTTTCCTGCAAATCGCTTAATAGGCTGAGTTATTTCAGGGCCCTAGGCCTTTGCAATGCCTGGGATGTGTGGCCCTTCATCTGCCAGATGTCCTTCTACTTAACTTCTTAGGGTTCAGTTAAAGTATCCCACATTATGCACAGTCCTTCCTGCTCCTTCCCTTACTTTGTTGGCCGGATTTTACTCTTCTTCAGGTAGAAGTTGTATCTGCTGTCCTAGGATTTGTACCAAAATGTGTGTTGGAATTCTGTTACGTGAATCAGAGACACTCACTGGTGACTGATTTAATGCTAAATGCACTTAAATGGAGAAAACACTACCAATAAATCTTTGGCAGTCAAATGCAGGTTTGCACTCGACCGATTTCTACTTTTAGTATTACATTTATTGCAAGGAATTATAATTTTAATGTACATTTCTCTCTCACCACTAGACAAAGATCTCCTTGAAGGCAGAACCATGTCTTATTTGTCTTTGAAATCCCACGACCTTGCAAATACAGTGTCCGGTAAATTACTCTTGAATAAATGTATGGATGAATGAACGAGATCACCTTGCTTCTCCTTAAATCCAGCTTGTACCCAGATAAATAATGCATTTTCAGTAACCACTCACTGACCTCAAGATAAATGTAAACCTTCAAAATGGATTCCATGAGTTCCCATAATTATCATCTGCCCTACCTCAGCTCTTTCTCTAATTAATCTTATGGGCTAATGATTACTACATTAAATCTCCTGGCCAATATATATTGACCCATTTCTTGAACATTATACACTCATTTTTTCCTCCAGAGCCTTGATTAAATTGCCCTCTACTCCATGGCATAATGGAAAGATCATAGAGTGTCCAAAAAGCTGATCGTGAGACTCATACTCATGTTACCTGTGTGACTTTGGTCAGATGACTTAACGTCTTTGAGACTTGGTTTTTCTCATTATGAAATGGGATGACGTCTGAGATAACACATATAGATTGCCCTGGAAGCGGAGCAAATTTTATTATTCTTATTCTTACATATTATTATTATAGCTGCACATAGAACCATATAAATATTATTATTATTATCTTGCATATCCTTCAGTGTGAAGCTCTAAGGCCCAAATTCTCTTTGAAGGTAGGAGAGCCGACATTGTTTTCTGAACAGTTTGAACCACTAACTAGGTACTTCTTCATATACCATCACAATTGTTATTTAATTGTTTCATGTGTGTATGATCTTTCTCCCAGATTGGGAGCCTCTCAAGGGCAAAAGCAGGGAACTTGTGTTACCCCGTGTTACCCTTCCTTTTATGCCCCTGATCCCTTAGCAGAGGATACCATGTTAAAATGTAGTAATATAACCTATTAAAGGTATTAATATTAAATTGTCTTAAATAAGGAGAATGGAAAATCGATTTAGAATCAGAGGGTTTTAGAGTGATACATCTTAAAACATCACTTAATACAACCTTCTCTTTCCATAGAAGTTGTAACCTACATATGCTATGTGCCTTTCTTATAGTCACAGCTAAGAATAATTCATGCTAATGATTCCTGAGACTATGCCAAGTAATTTATTTTTTTTTAAAGATTTATTTATTTAGAGAGAGAGAGAGAGAGCAATATAGAGTGGGGGAAGAGGCAGAGGGGGAGGGAGAGAGAATCCCAAGCAGACTCCCTGTTGAGTGTAGAGCCCGATGTGGGCCTCGATCTCACGACCTTGAGATCATAACCTGAACTGAAATCAAGAGTTGGACACTTAACTGATTGACCCACCCAGGGACCCCTGTGCCAAGTAATTTAAATGAATGATATACTTGAATGACACTGGAGTATTTATGATCCCCACTAGACAGATGGAAAAACTGATGCTTAGAAGCTAGGATTCAAACCCAGGCATCCTTCTGTGGAGCTCCCACCCTTAAACCTGCCCTTGGCAGTGACATTTCTTAATTCTCACACCAGCACCCTTCCTGCTCCAGGGGCAACCATTATCTTCTGTCTATCGCAGTGGTTCTTTGTGTGGCCCCAGACCAGCAGCTGCAGCATCATCTGGGAACTTGTTAGAGATGCAGATTCTTGGGTCCCACCCAGCCCTGGTGAATCAGACACTTGAGGGGGGGGGGGAGGGAGAGTTAGACAGTCTGTGCCTTGACAATTCCCCACTGATCCTGATGCACACTCTTGTCTGAGAACCACAGCTTTTGGGTAAATATTGTACTTGTCTTTTGGCTTCTTACATTGCTTAGCCTGTTGCTTAATAGATTTTTATGTAGTAAGGTATTTTTTTTAAGATTTTATTTATTTACTTGTCAGAGAGAGAGAGACCGAGAGAGCAGCAGGCTCCCCGCGGAGCAAGGAGCCCAACGCGGGACTCGATCTCAGGACCCCGGGATCATGACCTGAGCTGAAGGCAGATGCTTAACCAACTGAGCTGTCCAGGTGCCCCTATATAATAAGGTATTTAAGTAACAAGGGTGATAGAGTCTACGTCTCTCCATCAATATTCAATGATTTCTGGGTTAGGAAAGGAAACGCCACTTCAAGCAAAGAGAACTAACCTGAAATCTGCTGGCATGCATTTATAGTTTGAAGAACCTTAATTAGTTTTGTTACTTCACTTGTTTTTACATATATTTTTATATTTTCACTTAACATAATTATAGGAAACAATTTGAATTTTCTCTGCACAGTGACTGGAATTTTTAACAAAAATTGCATCTTCCCCAAGTCCTTCCAGAAATTCTGTATTCTGCTTGGAATCCTTAATAGGGCTTTAAAACATTTAAAGACAGAGGAAAAATATTTTTTGTTTAAATTTGGCCAGATATCATCATGAATATGATATATACAATATGTAATAATTAGGGAAGAAACCCGGACCTCATTTTTTATGTAATACTAACATATAGACTGGTAAGAACAACCTTAGCCAATATTCATATGCTTAGTTTACATGAAAATAACAAGAACAAAGGGTAAATAAAATATGTGATTTCTTCAGAGAAGCCTAATTTCTTCAGAGTCTTTTAAAGTTCTTGAAGTAATTTTTCTGGAATGTGGTAATGTGCAAATCTAAACTCATGACTGTCATGAGACTTGTATATGTTGTTTGTCATTTGGGTACTTTTAATATTAAATCAGTTACCATTTATTTACTTAAAATGTATAGCTAACTGAGGGAAAAGTCTATCTTATTTTTGATAATAATTTTAGAAGGACAGATATTTAACATTCCTACCACTGACAATTTTATGCCAGTCAAAAGACTGCATCAAAGGACCCCAGATCCCCTGGGACATGTTAAACATTTAAAATTTTCTACTTTTGGGCTCTAGAGAATAAGAGGTTAATGACTCCATTTTCCGCAAAAGGAAAAAATGTAAAAGATAAAGAGAAAGGTAGTGGTTGTTGGAATGTCACCTTTAAGATTTCAAATCACTCTAAGTTCTATGGGTAATGAGATTTTCTTGCTTTGGGGTGAGGATGGCTACTTTTTTGAACAATTTAAGATACTAGCTGAGTAGTATTTCTGTAGAAACTGCAGAACAGCTCAACCAATCCTTAATAGATCATCATTATGCACAGAATAACTTATGCTGTACTTTTAAGGAATAAGGTCAATGCAAATATTGTCCTTATATAAAAGCAATAATTATTGATGTAATGAGAAATTGATCTGGAATAATAAATATATTTTCGTCTTCTAAAGAGGAAACAGTTGTGATTGCTTACCAGAGAGTGTACTTGAATTGCTTTCTGAACAGCAATGCAGGATAAGGACACACAGAGAATGAAGTGTGATAAATTGATGGGACTTCAGGTAAATTTCAGAGAATTTTAGAGTTGTAAGGGATGTTAGTTACCATCTAGCCTAATCTCCCATCTAACCCCAAATCTCTTCAGTATGGTCTCTGATGGAATGTTATCCTGTGCTATTTGAATATCTTCCCCCCAGGGATAAAAGAGTAAACCACTCTCTTCTTAGATAAGTCCATTCCACCTTCTCAATTTCACTCATTGGCATAAATTCAGCCTCCCGGGGCCCCACACTGACCCCACACTTGGTCCCGTCGCCAACATCTGGATTACTTCTCGTTTGTGAAGGTCTCTCTTTAAATCAAGTTTCCAGAGTGAACACAATTAATTCAGCTGCTATCTGAAAGCAGGGCCACATGTGGGCAGGACTGACCATGATCTCTTTTCTATGACATTCTTTTATTTTTTCATCATGTTTATTGAGGTCTAACTTACATGCAGTATAGTTCGCCCCTTATAATATACTGTCCTCTGAGTTTTGATGAGGGCATATAGCTGGGTAACCACAGCACAATCAAGGTACGGAACAGCTCTGTCCCCACCTTGTGCCCTTTGTAACCAACCCTATACTTCATCCTCAGCTCCTGGCAACCACTAATCCATTGTCTGCTTCTACGGTTTTGCCTTTTCTTCTTCAATGACATCTTGATTACTGAAGTTCAATGTTATGTTAGGTGCGAGGGTCCTCATTAGTATGACACAAGACGCATGATAACCTATAAAGAACTTAAAAAAAAAAAAGGATGAGGAAAAAATAAGTAAGTGCAAGAGAATTGAAAAAGGAAAGAAAGGATCCAGAGAGAGGAAAAAGAAAGACCAAAGGAAGGGTGTATAGTTGGGATAGAAGGTGCTTTGGATGTTGGTGTCAACACCTGTTTGAGTCACAGTGGGGGGCTGACCCATGGCACTGATTGGAAAATTTGGTGGGCTCACTCATTGCACTGATTGCAGAGGGGGAGAGGCTGATCTCCAAATCCACGGTGCTCACGAATAGTGAGAATGAGGGGCCGTGCGTCCTCTACCACTGTGGGAACCACTGTCCACAGTGCCGAGTATCCATCCACTGCCTGTTGGCATGTATTCATATATCCTAACTTCAGATTCTGGTGACTTCTATCTGCCTCTTCCAGACATTCAGATCTGGGTAAAGCCCAAGTTTTGGAGAAGAGAATCTAATGTGAATTTGGGAGACTGACTTTTACAGAGACACTTTCAGAAAATAAGAGAGAGATTTGTTTTGAAATAATTTTCAAATAATTGCAGTTGCCTTGAAGGATTTTTTTTTTCCTAGCCAGTTAGGAGGATAGATTCCCTCTTCCACGCCTCCTGACCCATTTATTGTTGTGATTAATGATTTGCACCTCAGATTAGTTTAGCCGTTACTTTCCTCCTGGGTTTACTGCTCTGTGGAAGGTCCTCATGGTGAAGTGTCTTGAGATTTGAGCTCTAATCTCAGCTGTGCACCAACTAGCAGGCTCACTCCCCTACTGTCTCTCAGGGCTTAGGGATAGGGTTGTCGGGCTTAACAAATTAAAATATAGGCTGTTCAGTTAAATTTGAATTTCAATAAACAGCAGAGACTTTTTTAGTTATAAGTGTATCCCATGCTGAGATAAGCTGTTAAAATATCCCAAAATATGCAAATGTTGTGAAACGTCAAGTGGTTGCATTGTTTAAGAAGATATTCTTGACTTGTGGGTGACCCCTAGTGATTTAGGAGAATAGACAGTATATAACCCTTGTCAAGGAGGTTACTTTTGGATTCTAAGTATCGAAGGTAGCTTCAGTGGGTGAAATCATCAGGTTGTAGTTCAAGGGTGGGAGGCGGGAAGGTGTGCACCCAAGACAGTGTCCACATGGGTAGATGGTGAGGACACCTTTAGAGCTATTAATATTCAAGGTGATGGCACCATTCCTAGTTCGGGTGAATTTTATTTCCCGTGATTTTTTAAAATGTCTTTTCTTCTACTACCTTTGTTTTTTCTGTTTGCTCATCAGCTCATTTTGGTCTCCCATTTGTGTTTTAAATCTTTGCTGTTTATTTTAATTTAGGATGTCAGCCCATGAAAAATAGATTTTTTGTTCTGTGCCCCAGACATAGCATTGCTGATTTTTACTTATTTATCCATCTTTATCCTGCCTGAGGGAAAACAAGTATTTAAAATGCATTGTTGTCTTCATCTGTGAGTAGATAAATTTAGTGCTTATTTGCAATGGTGCCGTAGTCTACTTTCTTACTCCTAATTTTGCTGCTAGCAATTACTGGGCCATAGTCTTGTGAGCATGTCTATACTCTGTGTGTCTTTGTAGTCTCTCTAGGCATTTAATCATGGTAAGATGGGTAAGAGTAGAATGAACAATGGAAATGGACATTAGATCATGATGGTTAATTCTTACCAAAAAGTAAATTTAGCTCCAACTTTTAGCTTTTTAGAAAATGACTGTATTAAAAATTTCATAAGTTCATCTGTCCATCAAAAATCTAGTGAGTACAGATCAGAATAACAGATTAATGTTAAACATGATTTCTGAGTGGCAGGAAATTTTGTTCTAGATGGAGCTGATGTCTCATACATATGTGACTGACAGGTTCATAATGGCACATTACATTTACTCTCCCACTCCTCTCGTGTGTAGATAAAAAAAAAAAAAATCAGTTACAATAAAGGTAGTCACATTTCCAATAACTTACTGTTAACTCATCATGTAATGGTAAGTTCTTTCAGTTAGTACTCAAGCAATATATTTTATATTGATTTTCTCTTGGTGATGCTTCTGGCTTGTACATCATTAGGTATTTACTAAAAGAGGTAAGTTACAAAAATGAGATTATGGCTTTCTGAGCATGGGTAACTCAATACTTTAGTGAATAGAACCTACTAATAAAAATTAGTCTTCTAAATGTCACCTGGCACTTACGGCCCACAGAGCTGGACAGCACGGGAAGGTCAAGGGAGGGGACCGTCCCTCAAGAGAAAGCTCAGTGTCAGGATAATGGAGATCGTGATCCTCCTGCAGTTGGAGAAACAAGGTTAGCACATTGTGATTGGCACAGGATAGTGGACAGAGTCTGGCGCTGAGACATAGTTTTCCTTCCTCCCTCCTTCCCTCCCTCCCTCCCTCCCTCCTTCCTTCCCCCCCCTTCCTTCCTTCCTTCCTTCCTTCCTTCCTTCCTTCCTTCCTTCCTTCCTTCCTTCCTTCCTTCCTTCCTTCCTTCCTTCCTTCCTAACCATCAAAATAACTTCAGGTCCTTGGTTTTATTTTCCTGTATAAAAGGAGAAGTTTTGAACTGAGAGGAATTTTAGGGACTCCCAACTCAATCATCTTATCATATTCGTGAAGAGTCTAGCTAGTATCCAGGTGGGCTAACTGAGCTACTCAATGGCACAGATAATACTGGTGGAGCTAGGGGCAGGACTTGGTTCTCAGACTTTTATTTAATGCTCTTGCAAATGTGGTCAAAGGGCATGAGCTCAGAGGCAAGATTTGGGTCTCGGCAGGATCATATCTGAGGCAGATGACCTTTTCAAGTAACAATGTCCTTGAACTCATCTTCCTCATCAGGAAAGTGGGGGTAATAACACCTGCCCTGTTTACCTCTCAAGGCTTTTATGGGTATCTAGTGAGACAATAAAACATAAAGTTCCAAAAAAAAAAAAAAAGAATACTGCATTATTTATTTCTTGCCATGTAATAATCTTAGCAGCTTAAAGAACAAACATTTATTATCGCATAGATTGTGTGGATCAGGAATCCGGGCCCAACTTAACGGGATGCCTCTGGCTCGAAGTCCTTAGTAAGGTTATAGTCAATCTGTCAAGAAGACCCTTGGTCTCATCTGAAGGTTTGACTTGGGGGAGTTCCAGGAGAGGTCTTTTTCTAAGGTCAGTTACGTGATTATTATCAGGATTCAGTTCCTTGTGTGTGGACCTCTCTAGGACGGTTCATAACATGGCAGCTGTTTTCCTTGGACTAAGTGAGCAAGAAAGCAAGAGATTGTGAGCAAGATGGAAGCAGGTCTTTTTGTTACCTACTCTTGGAAGTAACATCCCATTACCTTTGCTGTTCTCTACTTATTAGAAGCGGGTTATTAGGCCCCACACTCAAAGAACACGAATGACATAAGAGCACCGATACCAAGAGATGACAGCCATTGGGCCCATCTCAGAGGTTCCTACTGCAAGGATTATTCTCAGTTCTATGGTAGTTACAAAGAAAGCATTAGATATTAGATGTATGCTTGCTTTAATGAATGGAAGGCTTTTTCAAAAAGAAGGTGGTGTTAATATCTTCATTTATCACTATTGATGGACTCTCTGCCCCTAAAAGAGATTCACGGTGGCATCCACATTTACTTTGTGTGTGCTCTATTCCTCCTGTTTAGAATGCCTTCCTTCTCAGCCCTTGTGCACCTGAGAATTGCTAAATCATCTGCAAATCCACCCAGACGATGCCTCCTGGATATGTTACCGTGGTTCAACAACTATGCTTTCTGAGGTGAACGTGGCCATAGGACCCTGTACAATCTGAAATACAGCTGCATTTTCTAGTTGTATCACAGTTCACTGATGAGTCTTCCTAGAGGAACAGAAATAAATGACCTTGGGCAAGGGGACCTATATCTCACTGGTTTATTCTATTTTGAAGACTAGACCTTCAGTGATTTGTAAAGAGTTCTTGAAACCTTGACAGTTCCCTTGCTAGGGGTGCAGAAACATATGAAAAACTTTTATCAAAATGGGGGCAGAGGGGGTCTCCTGGGTGGCTCAGTCGTTAAGCGTCTGCCTTCGGCTCAGGTCATGATCCCAGAGTCCTTGTATCGAGCCCCGTATCAGGCTCCCTGCTCTGCAGGAAGCCTGCTTCTCCCTCTCCCACTCCCCCTGCTTGTGTTCCCTCTCTCGCTGTGTCTCTCTCTGTCAAATAAATAAAATCTTTAAAAAAAAAATGGGGGCAGAGGATCACCTGCATCCCCACCTTTGGAAGGCTTTAAAAGTTCAGATTCCTGGGCCTTGCTTCAGGCTGAATAAGAATCTCTGGGATTTATCCCAGAAATTTGTATTTTTACCCAGGTGATTCTGATGTGAAGTTTGATAAGCCCCAGTCAGAAGGAACTCTCCGAAGCTTATGAGTGACAGCATCCATACGGGTGTTCCCATTTGCCTTTATATTGGCTATGGTTTGTGATTATAGTTCTTCTAAGGCACCGATGGTTTTAAAAGGCACCATTATATTCTGCACTATTAAGAAAGAAAACAACTCTGCTGATTATAATGTTAAGGGTCCATAAAGATCCCTTCAATTGGAGAGATGTTGAAGTATGAGAAAAATCTCAGAATTGAAGCAACGTGACAAAATATCTTTCTTTTCTGACCTGACCAGACCTATGAGATAAACACTCTATATTTGACTTCCTAGAAATGTATCTTTTAAATTCCTGCATTCATCCACCCAACCATTCATTCATTCTGCATGTATCACATATAGTTACTGACGGCACAGTGCTTGGCCGAGGTGATAGGGTGGTGGATGAGATGTATCTCATGGGGCTGAGGCTACAGGGGAAAGACTGAAATTAAATAAACACACCAGGCAATATATACCTGCTAATTAGGATAGATGCAATGAAGGAAAAAGAAGAATTGCCACCTAATAGTTGCCGGGTAGACAGAGAGGTTCAAAGGTATTGGGGCCCATGGGGATAAACAAACAATTGTCTCTGAAGAGGATGGAAGTAAGGGCAGACGGGAGGTCGTTTGCATTAGCCAGGCTCATACCAATGACTCCTTTAGGAGTGGCACGTGAGACCATGAGCCCAGCACAGGGACAAGCATGCACAAAGGTTTACTCTCTCGGCATCCGGGTGACTGATGTCTGGAAAGGCCAGCCGTCCACACGTTCCATAACTGAGGACCCCACTAGGCTGAGTCTTGTCTTCCTTTCTCCCAATGTTCTCTGGGTTTGAATTCCCTTCTGGGCTTCCACTGCCATGTGCCTGACTGCGAACTGAACTTAACACCCTGAATCATCGGTGTCACTCTGAGATGGATTCTTTACAATCCTTAATGTGACAAACTGGATTGATGCCCTGCCCTCTGCCTGCCAGCTTGCTGCAATGTCTCCTTAAATCTCTTCTTCTCCCTCCCTCCGGCTTCCTACACTGTGCACACGAAAGGGAAGGCATTTCCCTGCAATAATGCTACACAGTGTGGAGAAGCAAGAGATAGGGTCCTGAGTTCTGGAATCCACTCTGGTCCTCCTCTCCTCTTCGTGCTAATTTGACGTGACAGAATTCTGCAGCCTTATCAGCTGCCTAAATGCCCTTCAATCTTTGTTTTGGGAGACTTTTGTACAAAAATTGAATCAATCTGGGTGTCATCTGGCAGCCTAAAACAAATGAAATTGTAAAAGTATTTATCGCCAAGCAGTGATTTGAGTACTCCCCCTCCCCCAAACCCGTTAAAAGAAGGAAAGCAGATCAGTTGTCTCTGGGAGATTTAAAATGAAAGGTACTTTTCATCTTAAAAATGGAACTCAGGACGCTGTTTGAGTGTGCTGCGCATTCAGTATTCACAGGGTAAAACATAAAAGAAATAACATGGATTTAAAAAAAGATATTATTTTTCTGCAGCATGCTGCTTCTACCAAACCACCTGAGAGGTGATTTGAGAAGGGCATTTTAGAATAAAGACATTGTTCTGACAGCAAATACAAATGAAATAAAATTGGCCCAAGGCTTTGATGCCAGAACCCACATGGAGAGCTGAGACATAGCAACACGCTAGCTTAATGCACTAGAGGGGTAGAACCAGCATAATTGGTAGAAGTGTGTGAAGCAAAGATGAAAGAGGAAAATATTTTTTAAAAAAATTTTAAAAACACGCATGGAGATTAGAACAGACTTTTCTGGTTGTATTAATTCCTTTATTGCAAGAACTTACCCATAACTGTAACAAGGGGACAGAGTTAAGCTATAATCTTTTCGGCCCCATTGTCAAAGGAAGATATGTGAGTGGGGCAAAATAAGCTATTGTCCTCTAATTTTTAGGAAAGTAAATAGAACAGGGACGCCTGGCTGGCTCAGTTGGGGGGGGCAGGTGACTCTTGGTCTCAGGGTTGTCTGTTTGGGCCCCATGTTCACTTGTAGAGATTACTTAAAATCTTAAAAAAAAAAAAAAAAGAAAGTAAAGAGAAGAAAGGATGGAAGTCTTCTTTTGGGTGCTAATGAGATTCTGGCTTCTGGCTCAAGCATATGACATATCTCGAAACAAACCCTCTACATACTATATGAGTGGTGACCCCGATCTTCCTCACCTGTGAGCTTTGCCCCAAGCCTGAGGAAGTTGCTTAAAATGGCTTCCAGTCAGGCATAAAACAAGTAAGAAAGGAATCAAAACCACAAGAAAATGAGACCAAAACTCTCTCAGACTTTCCAGGTGACCCTATGTCCATGAGTTGTTCCTGATGAACAGGTATAAGAGAAGTTTAAGAAGAAATAGGAACTCAGTCATTTAACACACCCCTGAGGAGGGTCATTTGTCTATTGTTTTTAGATCAATCACCAAGTACCGCTGCAGAAGGCTGAAGGAAAGATCCTGAGTGCCTTTCTTGTGTATTAGTGAAGAACACACTGTCCATTGAGAGGCGGTATGGTCATTCGGGGCATGGAGGAGGAAAACACAGTTGATAACTGATAACTGTTCCTATAGACCGCTAATTCGTCTGCTCTCATTTGAACAGCTAAAACAATGCTGTCTGATTTTAGGAAAGACACTCTTTGAAGTCTTTTCCTGCTCTTTAAAGTCTTTTCCCGCTCTTTAAATCTCTAGACAAAACAAACGAAGGCAATGCAAAAGCTCAAATTAAAATTACATTTTAATCTCATTCCTTAAATAATTAAGTCCGTAATTTTTTTCCTTCTTAATAAATGATTTAGCCTGGAAGGGAGGTCACTTAATGTGCGTCTAGCATTGATAACAATGTGGAAATAATACAGTGTTCAAAAACAAGCTCTAGTACGTAATTAGCCATATGATCTTGAGCAAGATGGTTAACACTTGAAGCCTCGGATTTTTCATACATAAAAATGGGATGAATATCTATTTTTCAGGGTTACCATAAGTATTAAATGAGATATGTTCAATTGCTTAGCATAGTGCCCAACACATCATTGGTCACAAATAATTTCCTTCTAAGGATTAATATTTAGATTAGATTTCATTTCTCACAGAAGACCTACAAGAGGAAAAGTAAAAAGTCCCAGCTCTTGAAGTTTTTTAAGCCTATAATTCTTTCTCAACTGTGAAAGTAACACATATTCTTACAAAAAATTAAAATATAAAACATTGAAAGAAAAAAAATGACAGTGGTCCCCCTTATCCGTGCTTTCTGCTTTCTATAGTTTTAGTTACTCCAGGTCAACCACAGTCTGTAGGCATATGATCCACCTTCTGACTTTATTGTCAGAAGGTCAGTCTACGTCGCAATGCCTACGTCATCCACCTCACTTCATCTCATCACGGAGGCGCTGTTACAATCTCGCATCTTCACAAAAGGAAGAAGGGTGCGTACAATACAATAAGATATTTTGAGGGACAGACCACAATCACGTAATTCTTTTTACAGTGTATGGTTCTAATTGCAATGATTTTATTTTTATTTATAATTGCAATTTCTATTTGATTACTAGTTATTGCAGTTAATCTATTACTGTGTCTAATTTATAAATTAAATTTTCTTATCGGTATGTATGTATAGGAAAAAACATAGCATATATAGAGCATGTCCGCAGTTTCAGGCATCCACTTGAGGTCTTGGAAATGTATCCCCCGTGGATAAGGGGGAATTGCTGTATTATCCACAATCTCACCACTCTTTATATTTGTAGGTTATGAATTTTCTGCATTTATTATAGTTTTTTAAAGATATTTTAACATTAGATATTATATATACATATAATTAAAGCAAGAAAGTATCTTTTCTAAAATCAGCCAGCTTCCCAAATTCGAATGAGAGCAAAACAATTGCAATACTATTTGTTTCTTTCTCTGAATATAATGCCATTAACATTTCCTTATATTAGTCAAATCTTTTGACACATCTAATGTTTATTGACTATATATTCCACTTATATGTCATAAACTCTTAGGATATTTTCAATGTTATGCTATTGAAATTGACTTTGAGATAAATATATTCACATATTTTAAAAAATGTACTTAATTTCCAAGTGCTATTTGTACATAGATTTTGGAGTAAGTGGATATGAACATTTCTAGGACTTTGGAAACATCGCCAAACTGCTTTCCTATAGGATTGGGTCAACTTACGTCCCACCAGCAACACGAGAGCCTCACTTCCTGGTTTCACTTCTACCTTGTAAATATTGAATAGTATTACTGAAAAAGTTTTGCAAAAGTGAAAAATGGTATTTTTGCTATATTAATTTGCATCTCTTTATTACTGTGTTTGAATGCTTTCCCCTTTTGTGAATGTTTGTTCATACTCTGTTCCCATTTGGCTGTAGGGACCCTCATATTTTCCCATCCACTTAAATGTATTTTCCCTATAGAAAAGATAAACGCTTGGTCATACTTGCTGTGAATCTTTACCTTATTTTTTACTTTTTTTGGTACATTTGCTTGAAAATTTTACAGTTGTATTTATTTTTTTCTTATGGATTTTTCTTTTCTCTTAAGGTTATCCCTTAAGGGAAAGTCCTGGAGTTATTATTCATTTTTCTTTTGAAAATTTTGTTACCCAAAGGGGTTCCATACTGTACCCCGCCAAAAACCCAATTATCTCCTGTGTGTGTGTATAAGTGTGTTTGTGTGACTCCAGTTAGGGCAAAAGTGCAAAATGGAAGATCACGAATACCAATCTCAAACATAATGAAAATGATTCATAAGTTTGTTTTTTCTTAAAAAATCCAAATGCCCATAAAATTCCATTGTGTGGTTTCAAGGCTTGGAGAGAATTAGAAAGAGTTGCCGACAATAAATCGGAATGTTAAAACCAGCAGGCTTCTTGACAGATGGGGGAAACTATGAGTTAGTTATATGAGGAGCTATTTGAGACAACACGGAACAGTATAGTGAGTGGCAGAATCTACCCAGACTTAGCCGCTCTCAAACACTTTTCCTCTTTGCGTTTGCCTGAGCCTGCCTGCGACAGATCTAAGTGAATCTGTGAACAGCCAAAGAGAGGCAAATGATTTCCAAACAGAAGGAAATCTCTAAGAATGTGATTCTTCCCCAGGCTAATAGGGAAACAGTATGAAAAGTCTTTCTCAGCTTATGGTCCCAATTAGGCTATCCCAATACTCTTTAAAGCAAATTCTGCAACCTGCCCCCCACCCCCCAACACACATAGTCGGCCATATTCACAAATTTCAACGAGCAGGATGTTTTTTCATCTGAGAATATCCTCTATTTTAAATTTTTCTGTTCAAACATAAATTCTAGAGAAAGAGGACTCAAACCAGAAACTCTATAGTTTTCAACGCTCTGCATATAACAAAGTTCTGAAGTCATGGATTCTGCGTATAAATGTACTGAGCAAAAAATTATAGAGACACCACACCTGGTCACAAGAAGCATGCAGGGGAAGACTGTGCTGAGTGCATGGTGTATAGGGACATGGAGACAGATAAAGTAAGATAAAGATATTAAAGATAGTAAATCAATATAGGAATGGACCAATAACAATATATGTGACATATACATCAGAAGAGATGTACAATTATTCACCTAATATATGTAATGGTAAATATAATACGGGCCATTTGTGATTAGCATCAGTCCTTAGGGTACCTTTAGTGAGGCACCCCTTTGTGATAAAAACTCTCTCAGTAAGGGGAAATAGAAGGGAAATCCTACAGCTTTACAAGGAGCAGGTATGAAAAACCCACAGCTAACACCATACTTGTAACCATGTGTGTAGGTTGTCCTACAAAGTCTCCAGAAAAGCTGCTGGAACCAATAGTCCTGGGAATGGCAGGAGAAGGTCCATTTGGTCATATTTGGCATTAATATCTAAGTGGCAGGAGCCACAGAATACTTTTGGACTGAGGAGTAATTGGTCTGATTCTCACTTGTCAACACTCCTTCCGGCAGGTGAGTGAAGACTGGTTTCAAGGGTTTGATAAAGAGAGCAAAGACCAGCTGAAAGGATTTTTCAATGGTCCCCATGAGAAATGATGTGGGACTACATGAAGAGGGGCTGGATGGAGAGCAGAGTGGATCTCCTGTAGAAGGCAGGGGTATGAGAACACAATGAATATGGGAGCAAGGGAGAAAGAGGAGTCAAGGATAATGTTCAAGGTATCTGGCATTGTTTGAATCCAAATGTGCATCTGTGCTTCTGAGTTGTTCAAAGCACCGAGAGAGGGAAGTGGCCTTTGACACTGAGGCAAGAAAGGAAAAATAATAAGAATCCAAAGTGCGTTTTTCTAAATGAGCTGAAATACACTGTATTTTGTGATTCAAACATGCAGGCTGGGATTATGCTTTGTTAGTTCGTACCAGGTGATTTTTTGTGTGTGATTCTGAGTTTTGACCGCATCTTTGTGTGGGAGTTTTGTACATTTCCCGCGCCGTCACAAGAGCTGATTTTAGGTTGGAAAGATTGCATTCTATTGAAGATCTGCCAACACGTGATAATGAAGGTTTCCTTCGTTAGGTGTCTGAGAAGAAACTGTGTTATAATGCATGATAACTTATCACTGGAACTATTACTAGTTTATCTAAAGTTGAGCATCCATAATGACGTAGAGTCTGAACATAATAGTTTCACATTCTGACCTTTCATCCTTCATGTTTTCTGTTCTTTGATGTCAGATGTGAAGTAGTAGCAGGGCAAGAAGAGAGTTTTGGGTGAAAAATGCCTTTGCTTCCAGGAAACTTGCTGTTTTTCCTTTTCATTCCTCTTCACGTGGGAGTAGATATTAGCCCTTCTTGTTCTGCGGCTATTATTCTGGGGAGGGGGGGGGATACAAACAGAAGCCAAGAGTATATTTTAAAAATTGAAGAGCATCAAGACATCCCAGCCTGAGTTGGCCATCAAGATTTACAATTACATTTCCATCACAAAGAGCCTGGCCCATCATATTTGGCCATGACCATTTATGTTTTGATTTCTATTTCTTTGGCGGGACAACACCCCAATTAGACAGATGAGCATTCCGTTCCGATTTTGGAGCATATCCTTGCTGGCCTAGGTTACTCTGGGGCTCCAGTGGCTATTCTCTTCTCCATGGTGCCTGCACCCCATGAATTCTCACCCCATAGAAAACTATGTAGGTTAATAGACTCATGGTAATTTAACCTGGATTATGGCTGAATTACCTGGATGATAGACCAGAATTTTCCCTGAAGTTTCTAGGTTCTTCACCTTTAAGTGCTTTTCACTGTTGTTATGTAAATTGAGTGGAGGTGATGGGGGTTGAAGGGAAAGAGTCTGGAATTTCTTTTTCTCTCCTTATCCAGTAACTGGGTCAGAACGTCTACGTTGCCTCCTGGTAGCACACGGTGTTCTTTAAAATATCACAGGAAAGTCATAAGTAGAGAATCATCATTATAAAAAGGGCATTGTGGCTGCAAATTCTGACTTGTGTGGAAAAAGAACCGTTTTCATTCAGAATTCATATCCCGCTAACACAAAACATAGTTCACCGTTCACAATTGTGTATTATGGTGTACGTGGGTTCACTGTATATCTTCAGTGAAGGAAATATAAAAGGAGAAACCATCAGACTTGTCCTCCTTGTAAGAAATGAAACCCGCAGTTAGCAGGGCTTCCACGGCATTTCAAACCATTCCAAGAAGAAAAAAAAAAAATTAAAAGTGACTCCATGGACAGATTTTCCTTTCTTCAGAGGTAAGAGCTGCATTTCATTACTTTAAAAACGCTCGTTCTTTTAAACAACACTAAATGCTTCCTGGTCTGGATATATAAAATTATTGGATGGCCACTGCTGGCCATTCATCTGAGACCCTCATGTGCCCCAGTCGATTTTTGAGAACAGTTCTGCCACTTAACGTGACAAACATCCAGCCTTGCAGTTTAAGAGATCTTTGAGAAAGGCCATCCCCACATGAAATGAATTTAAAAGCAGCAATTTGTCATTTTGCCCTTCCTTTGCTGGGGAAAAAAATGCTGGTGATTTCTTTTGACTTAAACTGGGCATTCAAAAAGCTGTTTTTATTAATGAATCATATTAAGCCACTAGTGAAAGGCTCCCTGACTCTGTTTAAATAACAGGCTATGATTCCTCTCCCCTCAAGCTCCCCCCTCCCACCCCCATTTGGCTCCGCTGCTATTAATTGAGGAGTTTCTTTGTTTCTTTCCTAATGAAGCTAACAGAACACATCTGTCAGGTGCTCGTATTCTTTGCCTGTCTATAGTATGTAATAGACCAGCTGGAGGCTATAACGCTTCACAATACCCCTGGCCGTTACAGCAACTATTTATTCCTGGGCTTTTCCTCCGAAAGGGATTTGAAAAAAAAAAAAAATCTGAAATTTGGGCCTAATTGCTATTTACCCAGCGATAGACACCTGTTCTAGCTGAGACATTGGCTCATGAATCCTACACCTGAGACCTCAGGGAGAGTAGAGGGGAGATTTCAAGCAGCTGTCTGTCCATTTAGATAGAGCTGTAGCTTGCGGGGTTTGTGTGCTTGTATGTAGAGACATATATTTTTAAATACTGTATGTTTAGTATGCACACCCATAACCAGAGGGTATATATTAAAAGCCATGTACTATTATTTCACGGTCAATTGCTTATCTGAAGCCTGGACGCATACTGCTGTTGCAGCTACAACTGTGACCGCTTTAAAAATAGGGCACTGGGGCTGAATTCACCACGGAGAGCGGGCGCATGTCCTTCAAAAAGTCCATTCCAGGCCTCGGGGGAAAATAATTTCTTAGGACCAATCAGGAGAGAAATCTAATCAAACATAACTTTTCTTGGAGAGATGCAGCTCTGTTTTTGTCATTCCCCTCACCCAACCCGATGGGCTTCCCTCCTTAAGACCTACTGAAATTGTTCAATCTTCTGTTTATTTACTTTTTGACCTCAATAACACTATCCTTCCTTCCTTGGTTTGCCCTCCATTGGTATTGCTGGAATAACCTCCCCTTGACGTACTGTGCCTCTTTTGCCCAGTGGAGCTACAGGGAAAGAATTCATGGTCATGGTGACAGCAATTTACTTCTTGGGAAAAATACGAAAAGCAAAAAGCAATTAATCATGGAGACTCTATGTCACGCAAGTTAGTACGACACCTAATGTTAAGTTTAGTAGTTAGAAATTCAAGCTTATTAAAATGCTATTAGATCACAAAAAGTACTGCTTTGCATTTGTAAAAGAATGGAAATTACGGTAATAGTATGGGGATATGTGTATATGCGTGATATATATGTATCATGTACACATGCTATATATATATACAGACCTACATATATACATATGTATGTACATTTAAATGTATATACACACATCTTCTGACCTCACACACTCCAATCTCAATGCCCCCTTTTGGCTTGAGGTATGTTTATGTGAAGAGAGAAGACTGGGGATACAGAGATTTAGCACAAGCTCATTGACAACAGAACGGAAATAAAACGTTATTGCCCTGCTATTTTATCTGGCCTCTAATCAGAGGACATTCCTGCTGCAGAGGGCTGGGAGGGTAGGGAAGGTGGAGGGGGGGTTTAGGTGGGGAGGAAGGGGAAAAGAGAAGGAGGAATCTTGGTTTTTTGTTTTTTTCCTTTTCTTGTCTTTTGTGTCTTTTTCCCATTTGGTCTGACTTCTGAGGTTTTTGATGTATGCTCCATTGGTATTGCTGGAATAACCTCCCCTCGATGTACTGTTTTGAGAAATCCGGCCTTGCCGAGCTAATCAAATCATGCTGCCAAACAACACCTAATCTGTTACCAAACTAGAAAATTATTTATTCTTTCTCCCAAAGGATATGTGAGCTATAGTAGATCCTGGCATGAGAATTCATGAAATGAAATTAAAAGGGTGAAGGGAGATTTAAATATGAAGCAGAAATACAAGTCATCAATGAAATAAAAATCATCTGAGTGATATCACATGAACACGTGTGTGCGCACACACACAACCATGCTTGTTAAGAAATTCCCCTCGGTCTCATCTGCAGCGGGAGTTGACCGAAGAGTCAGAGCTTTAGGAGGTGGCTGGCAATGACAGGGGAGATGGACAGTACTCACATACAAATGAGAGCTTTGCCTCGGGGCTCACACAGTTGGATGGAGAGCTGACGCAGAGACAGAAATTCATTTCCCAAGAGAAGGAGAGAAGTGTGCAGGGAACTCAGGGTCACACCAGAACAGGTCGTAATGAAATTAGAGTTAATGAAGGCTGGAAGGAACCGAGGCCAGATGGATTGGAGAAACTGTTATCTGAGATGCACGCTGAAACCAGACATGGTACCTCCGTGTAGGAGAAATCAATTGTTGGAAGACACAGGAGAAAAGTTTGGGGAAATGTAAGACTCCCCCGTCCCCCACCCCCGTCTCAGAGGCAGGTGGTCTCTGGGCTTCCGTGTGACAAGATGTTGAAAGTGTGCGATTCTAGGAGGCAGATTATGTGATTGAGGGCAAGATGGGTAATGTCTCCGAGCCTCAGTTTCCTTTCTGGTAAAATGGAGATAACAATACCTAGTGTCCTCTTCTTGGAAAGATTAAATGAGGTAGTTTTTGCCAAAAACGCAGGCGCGCAGACTTGGTATCAAATATACAATAATGTTATCGTATTTCTTTGTAAGTGATTATTCTTGTAAAAATGCCAGTAAAGGCCATGCCAGTTAGCCTATCCGTGGAGTTGTCTACTTTCTAGAACCTTCATAGTGAGCATACGACATCAGAAAAGATAAACGAATGCTACGTACATTCTTGCTGTTCTTAGTAGGTTTTTATATCTGCAGTGTGTAATAAAAGATAAGGATTTTGTCAGAAGGAGCCAAGGAACTAACTGATGCAGAGATAATCCACAGGACAATTGTTTAAATAAGAGAGTGAATGTCATTGCAGGGATCAGGGTTGGTCGTAATAAAATGGATTTGGAGCTTGATGTACATATAGATGGAGGTGTATAGGCAAGCTTTTCCTCCCAAAGCTCACTGTTTGTAACACCATTTTATTAATTGCAGGGAGAGGCATTTTGTGGGTCATTTTACCAACAAACCCTTCTTTCTCAGGGCTGTGATTCATTGGCTTTAGAACACATTTCCTGGACCACCAGGAGCAGGGAATAATGTGGCAGATGATAGTACTCAATATAGTATTTGTGGCTGCTCAAAATCTTCTGGATGCTCTTCTTACCTTCGACACGTCCCACACTGCATCCTGTCTTCCCAAGTAGATGCCAGACACCTCATCACCATCCTACCTGGAAGCTAGGGTTCAGGCACAGGAACTGGGCTCTGCCAATCAGACGTGCCCACATGAGAGGTGGATGCCAGTGAAGGATCACTGGAGACCAGTCTCATGGCAAGCATGGTGGCAGAGGTGTTCTGTTGGTTGGCCCTGGTGCTGGTGGTTTCTGACCTCCAGTTCTGAATGTCATGGTACCAGATGGCATTCAGGGGCTATTTTGCTAGTAAACAACTTGGCGTGGTTGCCCAGCACTATGGTCTAGATCTCTGACCCTTCTGAAGATTCTGGGAGCTACCTAAGGCCTTTCAATAAAAAGCTTTTCTTTTTCCACTGGCCAGAGTGGATTCTGTTTGCTAGTAAGACTCTTGACCATTGCGCATGTGTTACATATTTTCATTAAGTGTAATGCAAATTTTTCAGTTTAGTAATATTATGGAGGCTGGACGTGCCTCCCAAGCATCCATTTGCCCTTCTCTTGGTAATTACTCTGATATTTTGTGGGGAAGATGGTGTGATCCATGATTCTCTAGTGTAGTCATCTGGCTGGGGGCAAGTTAACTCTACCCTGACTCTAGCAACAGGTCATGTGGCTCAAGGCTGTGCTAATCGATGTAATTCTATTGCTGGCCATAGTTATGGAGCAGGTATTTGGAGATATCGGAGGAAGTGTTCCAGGTGTTTCTAGGAAAGATCTCCTCCGAGAGTTTCCAGAAACAACTCTTTCTCTCTGCATGCATATCAAGAGAGATGTAATTCAAGGGGTTATTTGCTGCCTGATTTCAGCCACAAGAAGGGAGCCAGCTCCAGGATAAATAGAATGGAAGACATAGAGAGCCACAAAGAAGCCACATACTTGTGACATCATTGGGCCACCAAATCTGCCCAACCCAATCGTCCAGCCTAGATATGAACTTTCTAGTAATGGGAAGAAATTAATGCTTCTTCTGTTTACCACTTTGCATTGAGTTCTTTGTAACTTGCAATGGAATGCACCCTAACTTACCAAATACTTAAAAAAAAAGAAAAGGGCAACAAGATGCTACTGATTATATGACTCACCAGTATGTTATAAACTATTAGGGGAGGGTGCCTGGGTGGCACAGTCGTTGAGCGTCTGCCTTCGGCTCAGGTCACGATCCCGGGGTTCCTGGGATCGAGCCCCGCATCGGGCTCCCTGCTCGGCGGGAAGCCTGCTTCTCCCTCTCCCACTCCCCCTGCTTGTGATCCTGTTCTCACTATCTCTCTGTCAAATAAATAAATAAAATCTTTAAAAAAAAAAACTATTGGGGGAAAAAAATCTGCCAATTTAACTCATACAGTGTTTTTGCTACATAGAATTTTGCTCTATATTCACTGCAAAAGCTCTTTTATACATATTTAGACTTCTGTCTTTGTCATTTATTACTTCAGTGCATATATACTTCAAAAGGAAAATGTCAGTGAAACAAATTTGTCAAATGTTCTAAGACTTCTTCACATTCTCTATTTGCCCCTCCAGGTCTGTTTGTCTGCCTTTTTCTGTCTGGCCCCAGGCCCTGTGGGGCTACCCCTATGGGCTGGATCTCCTGAGCTTAGAGCCAACAGGATGCTGGTTGGTGCCACCAGTGAAGGCAGCATCAGGAAAGGGGAGGGCATGAGAAAGGGAAGTTGGGCGTGTCTTCTAGCTGTGCCTCAGTCTCTCCACTAGTAGCAATTCCCTCTGGGGCTATAGCTTCTCCAGTTCTTACCACGCTTCTTTTAAGATTTCCCCCCCCATTTCTTCAATCCTAGGGGTAACAATGGCTTCTTGGTGGGACCACACTTTTGTAAGAAGTCCTTCCAGGGGGCGCCTGGCTAGCCCAGTTGGTAGAACATGCAACTCTTGATCTCGGGGTTGTGAGTGCGAGCCCCACGGTGGGTGTAGAGGTTACTTTAGAAAATCTTAAAAAAAAAAAAAAAAAAAAAAAATCCTCCCATTAAATTTTTTTTTTTTTACTCGCTGATGGTAAATTTTGATTCTTGACAGTCCTCTGACTGGTCCAGAATCCAACTCTTCTAGGTAACTTTTCTATTCAAAATCTCTATTTTTTCTTTCTCCCCTAGTTCCATTCCCAGTATCATTAAGAGCACTGATGATGCAGTTACTTCTTAAAGGGGTGGTCACTCTCTACTCCAGTAATACTTTCAAGATGTAACTTGGAGAGGCAACCACATTCCTCTTAGTGACCTAATATTGTTTGCTATGTAATAAAAAGTCTCTTATCTGTGTCATCCTTTGCATTTCTGTAGCTCTCCTCTCTTCAGATCATGCCTAGTAAATACAGTCTTCCAAATAGCTCTGCCCCAGCCTGTCCACTCTCTTGCTCACTGACACAGCATGGTCACATGGGTGCCCCCAAACCACCCAGCACATTCCACTGTCCGCAAGATAAAACCCAATTCTTTGCATGACATTGAAGACCTTGTGTAATCTCACCTCCTCCAGATCTATTTTTTTTTTCTTTGAAAAACACACTTTTTTTTTTTTAATTGAGCTCCTGGCATGCACCAGCTACTATTCTATGAACTGTGGATGCAAACATAAGACAGATATTCTCTATGTTTAGGAGACAGCCAGGTAAACAAATATTTATACCAGAGTATGAATGCCACACATAGAACCTGTGTTTTGTTAGAGCATCCCAGGGTAGGGGCAAAAATTGGGTCACATTTACAGTCACAGGCATCATTATTATTTTTTACCTGATTTGAGGAAGGTGACTTAGGCCCTTGAGTTCCCCTGCCCGGCTTTAAATCCCTTACTTCCTGTGTGACCCCGGGCATGCTTCCTAAACTCTCCGTACCTCAGTTTCTTCATTTATAAAATGGGGATCATATTAATGGCCATCTCATAAAGCTGTTGTGAGAATTAAATAAATTTTAAAATATTTGTAAAGTATTTAGAACAGTGCCTGGAATGTAGTAATTGCTCAGTTAAAAGCTCTTTTAGAGGGAGTAGTGTTTATTAGACTCTTCCCCACAGCAAGACTTGAAGTTCTCTAAAAAGCCTACCCGCCACCATCCTGCACACACACCTATATCTTGTACTTCTTTAGGGGCACCTTGCTTTTGCTGTTCTAGGGCTCTGGCTTTCCTCAGGCCACCTTAGAAGAAGGGAGCTTATTATAAAAATGCATGAAGTCTGGTATTGGTCTTGGGAAGCTATCCACTGGCCTCAGGAGTGTGGGCCAGCTGCTTTCTTTTTCACTCTCTTGTGGGCCCTGGGATCTCTGCTTTGTGGCATTTCTCCTTTTCTTTACATGGCTCTGTATTTCTTCTTATTCACTGGCCACTCTACCCTATACCTTCTTCCCCCTACACCCAGGGTGGAGCTCAACACGGGGCTTGAACTCACAACCCTGAGATCAAGGCCTGAGCTGAGACCAAAAGTCAGACACTCAACTGACTGAGCCACCCAGGCGCCCCTACCCTATACCTTCTGAAGAGAACCCAACAGATTGGCCCAGAGATGAGCCTCACCCAATCAGACAGATGTAATGTTCCAGGTCTCCTTATATAGATCAATAGCCAGCCCACGATGGGCCCATCAGGGTGAAATGTTCAACCTGGTCCAATCAGGGGCTCCCCTTATGCAAGGGCTGATTTCACCCTGCTTTGTTGGCTTGGGGAGCTTGGCTGGGTGGTCTGAAGTAGGATGCAAATGTCACACATCGGCACACTCTTACTAGCAAGGTGCAAGCTTTACTCCCAGGAGACCAACATCTCACACTCTGAGGCAGAGTTCAGACCCCAGTTCTCCTATCCTTCTAGGATACCTGAAGAGGAAGGTCTTCTCCTATAACACGAGCCCCCCAGCTTCCCCTCTGGAGACCCTCTGTCCAGTGTCCACCCCCTACCCCCTTCCTGATGCTCCCGCTGAAACTCTTAAAGACTTCCCACCACTCTGCCCTCCCTTGACCCATGCCAGACTCAAAAGTGCCAGCAATCTCCCTCTTAAACCATTGATAAATGTCCCTCTGCTTCTTGTGGCCTGTGCTTCTGGAGGCTTTTTTCACAGCATGGTTGTGATGCTTTTAGTACATGATTTTTCCTTTGTACTGATATTTCTTATACTTGCAAGATCATACAAATTGTTTGGGTCACCCATGAAAAATAGAGACTCCTGCTCCCACCCATAATTTCCAAATTGAGCTTTTCATGAAAAATACTTAGGGATCTGGACTTTTAACACATGTCCCCAAAGTCTTATTTCATGAGAGTATTTATGTTATAATTCCCTCTTTCCAAAACTCATAGGCATTTCAGGTGTGTTTGAGGCAGGAGTGGGAAAGAAGGGCTGGGTTAGGGAACAGGTTTGGGGCCACCACTAGTCCACTGACCAAGGCCATTCAGAGTGTTGTCCAGGCGCCTGTCCTGCTCTGCAGACTATTAGTGGTCTGGGTGAGAAAAATATGGTGCTGAAATAAGAACCTAGAAGAGGATGAACTGGTAGACATTGTCCCCACTTCCAGCAACCTTACAGTCAATACGTGAACATAAATTGTAAATAGGGAAGAAGGGTGTGTTCTGGGGAGGCAGGCATCAGTTAGAAGCTCGGGGAAGGCTTCCCCAGAAAGGCCACGTCTAAGCCTGGACTTGAAGAATGACCATGTTCCTCGGGTGTTGGGGGGGAGGGGCAGGGTGAGAGGTACAGTGCAGTCCAGCCCAGAGTGGGAGGCCAGGAGCTTTAAAGACAGGCTGGGAGGCAAGAGAGTCCAGACAATGCCATGTCTTGCCAGCTGTACGTGAGCTCTTTAGGATGGGAACATTTTGGAAGGTTCTGCAGAGGGCGATGGTTAGGGCAGATCACTCATTCCCAAGCCCTGCTGAGCAGAACTGCAGTGAACAGACTTCTGGGGGTGGCTGGGGAATTGGGATTTAAAAAAAAAACAACAGTAAAAAAAAAAAACAAACCGAAAAACCAAAACCCAAAACCCACCCCCAAAACAAACCAGGTAACTTTGATAATGTTTGGGAATGTAGTCACCTGAGAGATCAATATCAAAGAGAGATTCAAACAACAAATTCTGCTTTATGGCTATATATACATAATAGAAAATAGTGTATCCTATCATAACAAAATTTGTAGAGCCAGTTAAGTAAAAAATTCAAGGCACATTCTTTGAGTTCAGGAGTGACTTCCTTAATTACACAGTCATACTGCTGGTGAGCCTTATGAGACATATTTTGGTTTTCTTCTTTAAACTTGCAAACTCAACAAAGCGGGATTTTTGGTTTGTTTATTTGTTTATTTTTGGTCAACCAGATTGTTTTTCAACTCAGTAAAAGTAGTTTCTTGGACCCAATTGTTTGTACCTTTTTAAGTCAAACTTCATTCAGCAAACTTAATTTAAAATTCTCTCCTACTCTGTGTTCCTCTTATTTTAATCAGCTTAACCGTTGTAATGGCTAAACTCCATCAGTTGGATGCCTTTTTCACACAGATTCATGCTCTATTCGTATGGGAGTCCTGGTTTTCACTTTTGACAATTACTCTTTGACCAATGAATTTGTCTGGTAAACTCCATCAAGCGGCTCAGGAGCAAAGTATGTTGGCTTAGTAGACATGCAATACCCCTCCCAATTTTGAGTCTTTGAGGATCCTTCCTTCTGATCTGTACTCCCAACCAATGTCATGTGCTCCCAGGGAAACCTAATGTTAATCGAACTTTTCGGCCTACATATTGAAGCTTCAGGTTCTTTTCTGACTCAAACACTATTAATTTTGTATACATCACCATTTTTCTGACCGATCTGTGGAGATTGTGGCAACAGCTATGAATAGCTGAAGCAGCATGCTATAACATTTACATAATAATAACTTACTTAATGGGGCTTGACAATCAGTGCAAATAAAAGGTGGGCAGGAAAGAGGAACCTAGCAGGCTGGATGCTGTAGGGAGTTGGCATGTCTGGTTGAAGGTGAGGAGCAAAGGGAAACTGACATGGCTATTGACAGGGTAGTGAAACCAGCTTGTAATGTGAGGGTTTCCACATAGGCTTACATCATAAACTGTTGGGGGAAAAAAAGGTAAAATGCTCCTGGTTTAAAAATCAAGGGAGGATGTCACTACCAATGACTTCCCTTTTCAAAGGGGACTGGAGAAGAAATTTGAATTGTCAGATAAATATCTTTTCAAAAATGTGTGACTACGTCCTGTGTTTACATCTAGTGTAAAGGGTGGTGGTTTTAAACTAACAGGAATATGTAAATAACTGCAGGAAGACATAAAAGGGTATTGTGTTAGAATTCTGTGGACAAACTCACACCCCATCAGCAACTCAGACAAAATTAGCACATTCCTAAAGCAACAGAATGTAGCAATACATTATTAAGAAGGCAGAGGGACTAAGCGGTTTCATGTTACTGCAGTCTGATATTATTTACCCAAGAACATTCTTGATGAAGAAGAAAAAACACTGAGGCTTAGTAAACATTAGAAGGCTGTAAGGATCGCACCCTGTGTCTAATATATTCCTTTTTGTGTGGTTTGGTAAGGAACCTAAAGACAGGGGTGTAATGCCTCGGTGATGAAGCAGGGAGGCTGATGGAAGATATTAAAAAAATTGGTTGTAAATAATACTGGATCATAGCCCTTGTCTGCAAATTGGAACTTTTGACTTTTTCTCGCCTGGATTCTCATTCTGTTTCTTCAGTCGTTTCAAATTCACACTTTTACATTTGATTTACACGGCAAGTGTTTATTTTCCTACACTGCAATCCAGTCTATATTTTTATTTCTTACTGAAAGGAAAGTGTTTATTTTTCTAGCAATGCCTATATTCGATAAGCTGCAGTCACTGTGTATCCCTGTAGACAGAAGGCATGGCTGGTCTCCATGGGCAGGGGTGAGGAGGGATAAACCAAGTCACTAAAGAAATCATCTAGCATAGCTTTGGTAGGAAGATTCCTTATGGCTTCCAGGTTACCCTAAAGCAGGAGTCTAAGAAAGAGAATATTAGTTCTACAAGTGGGCAGCACTTTCAAGGGACCACAGTGGGCATTTTTCTTCTTCTTTTTTTTTTTAATGCCAGAGAAAGCGAAGTCCAGTAAAAGCAGTCAAGAGACTCCCTTGAAATGATGGTGCTAGAAAATGATTTCTGAGAGCTGGGGAGAATTTAAATGAGGCTGCATGGACACCTATAGATAGCATCAAACAACTTCCATTTGGCTGCCGTGGTGGGGAATGACGGCCCCTGGATGTGATCAAAACCCCTCCTCCCTCCCCCCCACCCCAGCCCCGCGTTCTCTGGGGTTCCCCCTTGAGTGGGACCATTGCGGCTCATTTAGATGCAGCGCAGTATTTGGCAGGGTGCAGAAGCTGCTTTTGCTCCCGGTGCTTAACCTCCTTTCCCCTAGATACAAATGTCAATATTGGATTTAGTCTGGTTGAATGAATGTGTCAGAGGCGAGATTAATGACTGGCAGCCACAAAAGGATTTTTCAATTGGCAAAAGTAAATTTCTCACAAATGAATCAAAACAGTTTGAGGTGGAAAAGAAGCAAGGGGTAAAAAAAACCAGCCTTGCCAAGTTGAGTCATGATGCCTCATTTAATGGATTTGAAGACTTCAGGATAGACTTTTATCTACTACTGGATTCACCCAGCAGGAAGCCAGGGGTAAGGGGAAGAGCATATACCTTACTATCCTCAACAGAGCATTTTCTGTAAAAAGTCTCAGTATGTTATCTCTTTTTATAGCATAAAACCATCCACTGGCTACCTTCCGATGATCAGAGGGCCTAGTTTATTATAATAATCCTTAGACCATTTAATGTAATAAGTTAAATGTATGGAAGTTTTTCTTTTTATGGGTGGTTGCATTCCTGTCTTTAGAAATTGGTTTGCTTTGCTGTTTATTTATTTGTTTGCTTTGAATGCTTTTTTTAACCATCATGCATCTCTGCTTTGACTGGTTGAGAATAAAGGTAGGTGGTTCCCAGCACAGAATCACTCTTCCTGTACGATTCACATTTCCGGCATAATTGCTAAGACCTTTGTGTCTGTGGTCACATTAATGTTTCTAGTCATGTGTAATATTATGGGCATGTCTAGTTCAAGGAATCTGTGTTCTGGAGTGAAAGGAAAAAGGAGAGACAACCTTTGGGGTGTGGTTATTGATTTACTCATTAGAAGCAGTTCTGAATTATCCTTTTCAGGTTTAGCAAAACAGGTTAACAGTTATAAACATACAAGTCTCAAGAAGGGAATTTGAAGGTTATGGAAGAAATGTGGGAAGTATCAACTATTGAACTCTATAGATTCCTTGAGAGCTGCTGACAGAGTTTAGAAAAGTGGACTTCAAGTCCTCAGAAAACACAATTTTCATACACTACCCACATGTATTAAATCTTCTAAATTCAAGGCCATTGCCAAATGACTAAAGAAAGCAATCAGTCAGTTGACTGGTGTCTAGTGTCAGAGCCTATGACTGGCCCTTGCTGACTTCCTGAATTTTATATATTAAAAGATAAACAACACCCAAGAAGTCTCTACCTTATAAGAATCACTATAAAGCCTTCTTTTTTCTAACAATAAAGAATAATCAAGCTATATAAATTAGGATTAGATTTGGTCACTTATAACAAAACCCCAACAACATTAATGTCTTTACCACACAAGGTTCATTCTCTCACCTGAAATAGGTCCTGAGGTTTACTGGTGGCAGACCATTATGGAGGCTCCATATTTAATTGATGGTCTCTCTTGGTATCTGTCATCCTTTTTTCCTGGCACCTTAACAAGGTACAAGGTACTTGTAATTCTAAACACTTTAAGAAGTTATTTGTAAGAGACAGGTGCATAAAAATGTAACCATATGATAATTGCCATAAAGCAGAAAAAAATATGTGTGGGAGAACAGTTTTTTGTGTTTTGGTTTTTTTGTTTGTTTGTTTTGTTGTTGTTGCTGTTTTATTTCTCTCTCTCTCTCTCTCTCTCTCATTTATTTCTCACAGTTAACCAGTCAATAAGCCATGGCAATTCTTTCTCCAGAGTATTGTCCCAGACTTTTCCTTCTTTTTTTTCACATCCCCACTGATACTGCCCCTGCCCCAACACTGCCTGAACTACTGTTGATTTTGAAATGGTTCTTTCCTCCAATTTTTCTTCAATATTGTTCTCATTTTTGTCATTTTGTCTTAAAAAACTCAGGAGCTCTTGTCAGCTAGGGGAAAAATTTGGAACTCCTTAGGTTGGCATCCAAGACACTTTACAATATTCCTAGTGTTTTCTACAAAGACTTCTCTCTGTCCCCAGCTAAACTATCCCCTTCATACTCCTTGGGTTCCCTGCTTCTGTATAAATACATTCTTTCCCCTTGCTAGAATGCCTTATATATTTATGTTAAGAATCTATCCATTCCCTACCTCACACCCAATAGGCTGGCTACTATAAAAACAAACAAAACAAACCCAAAAAGAGAGTGACAGGTGTTGGAGAGGATAAGGAGAAATTAGAACCCTGTGACACTGTGGGTGGGAATATAAAATGATGCAGCCACTATGGAAAAGAAAGTTGATAGTTTCATCTTTTTGTCTGTCTCCTGTGTCTTACTTTTTTTTTTAAAGATTTATTTATTTTAGAGAGAGAGTGTGTGTGTGAGTGCATGAATGGGGGGAAGGGCAGATGGAGAGGGAAAGAGAGAATCTTCAAGCAAACTTCCCACTGGGCATGGAGCTTGACCCAGGGCTTGATCCCACCACCCATGAGATCATGACCTGAGCTGAAATCAAGAGTGGGATGCTTAACTGACTGAGCCACCCAGATGTCCCTCCTGTGTCTTATTTTTTAAGTGTCCAAAATCTATCAAGAAAGAAAAGAGTGTTTTGTATTGACTGTCTAAAATATACACCATAATAATAATAATATATTCTCTCTCTCTCTCTCTCTCTATATATATATATATATAAAATCTTTCCTTCAGCTTATTGACATTCTAAATGCCCACTGGTCACAGGCACCATGGCCTTGCCCTAGGCTGTTGTGGCATGATGCATTATAAAAGGGTCAGAGATTCATGTTCTAAAACACAGGAGGAAATTGGCAGCCATGAACCAAAATGGCTTGCAGTTATGAGTTCTTGATCAGCCTTTTAAAAATTAGTTACCAACATTTAAAAATTGGGAGATTTCAGGGAACAACTTGATCTCTGACTTCTCTTGAAGAATCAGCCTTTGGCCTCTGTTGGTAGAAGGCCAAATGCCTCTGAAGTTGATCAGTTGCAGCCCCTTGGGACAGGACACTCTTTCCAAATTCCCACTGACCTAACCTCTCCTTAGCATCTTGTATCACCTACCTGGCCTTGCAGGCTCTTATATTTGCAAACTGGTTTTTTTTGCAACTTTTGTTCTAAAAATTTTTGTGTCACCTGTAAGCACATCCGAGGCTGACAAGTTCTTTCAGGGCCAAAGTGTTTGTACCAGGTTCCTTCCAGCTTTGTGAGACCTCTCTTCATATTTCTTCCTAGTAGTATTATTTGGAGACCCTATCCTCACAGCCAAGGTAGCCTAGGTATGCTAGGAAGTATAGAGTCCAGAATTGACCTGCCCCTTACCATGTTTATTTAACAGGGCTTATTGTGGAGAGTTGTTTCATCCATTCTCATAATTTATCCTAGACCATATCTGAAAGCTCAGGGAGAACTCCCAGAACTCTGAGCTCATTCCAGTAGCTTATGGACCCAGAGTGACAGTGACCAAGTATTGCCTTTTATTATTCAAACAAAACTGACTGGGCCTTCCTAATAGTCTTCTTCTGCTGCTTTGCTGTGGCAGATTCCACCGTGGAAATGGCCAGCATATGGCCTCAGATATCTTTTAAGTATGTGTCCCCCAGAAGCCCCCTGGAAAGAAATAATTAGGAATATCTCAGCTAAGTGTCTTGGAGGGTCAGCTAAGCTTAGAAAATTCTCATTAGCTATGACCATGTTGTCTTCTCTCATTATAAATCTACTGAGGTGTCCACCACCCCAGGCTACTACCTAATTATTGCTAAACAACTCTATTACCTAATAATTTGCATTAAGACAAATGAAAAAGTTAGTGACTTCTAGTTACTCTCTTTGCTTCTTTGCATTCTTTATGAGTTTCCAAAGCATCTATCTAGCAAGCAACTAGCTCAGCAGTAGCTGAGATTGTCCCATTTATGGAGGTGGGGGGATGTCCAGAACTGATGTCAGCTTTGACCAATCTTCATGTTGAAAATATTTGCACAGTTTAGATTATCCTGAATAGGTATAGCTGACTGTGTACAGAAGGGTATAGAGGCCAAAGTAATAATAGAAAACAATCTTAACAGGTAATAATTATGTCATGCTTAGTATGTGCTAGGGACTGCTGTAAGTGCTTAATGCTTTCAACAACTCTAGGAGGTGGGTACTATTATTTCTCTCATTTCACAGATGAGGAGCCTAAGGCACAGAAGGGTTAAGTTCATAAAGCCAGAAATGCTGGAGCTGGAATTTGAACTGAGGCAATCTGGCTTCAGAGTCCACGCTCTTAAGCAAAACTACATCTTTCCCTTACCGGACTGGATGATTCTGCAGGGTGAAGCTGGGCTATGTTCCACTTTAGCCTCTCCTTATGGTAGCATAGTTTCAGGAAAATTAAGATTGTATGTAGGGCGCCTGGGTGGCTCAGTTGGTTAAGCAACTGCCTTCGGCTCAGGTCATGATCCTGGAGTCCCTGGATCGAGTCCTGCATCGGGCTCCCTGCTCGGCAGGGAGCCTGCTTCTCCCTCTCCCGCTCCCCCCTCTTGTGCTCTCTCTCTCTCTCTCTCACTCTCTCTCTCAAATAAATAAATAAAATCTTTAAAAAAAAAGATTGTATGTAATTTTATATATTTTCATATACATATATAAAAACATACATAAATATATGTTTATACAAAATATATAATGAACATATATATAATAAAGGGCATTGTGTCTGGACTATAAAAACAACTTTTATGACTCAATAATAAGACCAAAAATGGGGAATAGCCACTTGATAAGTAGTATGAATAGCCAATATGTACATAAAAAATTTCTTGACATCCCTTTGGGGAAACAAACCCACAATGAAATGTCATTACGCATCTTTGAGAATGACTAAAATGAAATGACTGATGATACCAAGTATTGGTGAAGAACTGGAGCCAATAGAAATCTCACACATTGCTGGAACTTTTTGAAGTGGTTGTAGGATGGTGTAATTACTTTGGAAAACAGTTTGGCACTTTCTTAGAAATTACATATGCACTTAACATATGACTCAGTAGTCCCACTTTTGGTATTTATCCAAGAGAGATGAAAACATGCATCCACAAAGAGATTTGCACACAAATATTTCTAACAGCTTTATTCATAATAGTCCCAAACTGAAAACAACCCAATGTCCATTGACAGATGAATGAAATGAATTGTAACATAATTCATAGAATGGAATATTACTCAGAAATAAAAAGGAATGACCTATGAATACACATGACAACATGGATGAATTTCAAAAACACTATACTAAGCAAAATAGCATGTTGTATGAGCCCACGTATATTAAATTTTAGAAAAGACAAATTACATCATATTGACAGAAAGAAGATCAGTTGCTCTGGAGCCAGGTTGGGTGGTGGTGGTGGGGTTGATTGCAAAGGGGCACAAGGGTATTTTGGTATACTATAAATGATCTATATCTCAATTACAGTGGTAGTTATATATTTGTCAAAACTCAATGAATATAAAATGTGTGCATTTTATTGTATACAATTTATGCCTTAATAAGTTTGCTTAAAAATAAAAAGGACTGAAATGAAAGACTAAGCATTTAACTTAAGAAAACAAAAATAAATTAAATTTATTTTAATTTATAAGAATATTTTCTAAGAATATTTATAAGAAATTATAAAGAGCATACATCAATAAGTAATAAACAAAGATATGATTGGGAGCATCAATAAAGCCCCAAAGTTTTTTGTTCATGTTTTTAAATTCTGACAAGAAAAAGAGAAAAGACACACATGAATAGTATTAAAAATGAAAAGAGCATGTAACTACAGATGTAGGGATAATAAAAAATAAGAAAGCCAGAGTAATTACTTTAGGTTAATAAATATAAAGACATTCCAAACAGACAATTTTCTAGAAAAATATGAACACTAATATGGACTCAAGAAGAGATGGAAACTCTGAAAAAAACTTATAATGGATAAATAAATTGAACAGGGAGTTAAATATATACTTTCTCTAAATTTTTACACAAAACATTAGGCTTTTAACAAGAAAGTTCTACAATACATCCAATGATCAGAATTTAAATACTATAAAACACTTCCACAGAATAGAAAAAGAAGAATGCCCCCAAACTCATTTTACAACTAAACTCACTTAAATTTGATGATAGTGCAATTATGGAATATTATAGGCCAATCTTTCTTCTGAACATAGATTCTGAAACTTTCAACAAAATATTAAAAAACAACATCCAGTAATGTATTCAACTATTTGATTTATCTGAGGGACTAAAGGGAGGTTTAATATTAAAAAAAATAATAATAACCATTTACTCCATTGACAAAATTAAGAAGAAATACCTCCTGGTAAATGCTGTAAAAACAATTGATAAAATTCAACATACAGGGCGCCTGGGTGGCTCAGTTGGTTAAACGACTGCCTTCGGCTCAGGTCATGATCCTGGAGTCCTGGGATCGAGTCCCGCATCGGGCTCTCTGCTCAGCAAGGGGTCTGCTTCTCCCTCTGACCCTCTTCCCTCTCGTGCTTTCTGTCTCTCATTTTCTCTCTCTCTCTCTCTCAAACAAATAAATAAAATCTTAAAAAAAAAAAAAATTCAACATACATTTAAGTATACTCTAGTTAACTAGAAATAGAAAGGAATATTCTTCCCTGATAAAGAATTTTTACTAAATATTACACTTAACGGTAATAGGAACATTTCCTTCGAGTCAGTCATGATTTCTAGATGCTGATATCAGGGTTCAATCTTATATTGGGGATCCTAGCCAGTGTAGTTAGTCAAGAAAAAGAGAAAGAAAAAGAAAAATTATTTAAGAAAGGATAAGGAAGAAACAAAATTGTCATTATTGATGAAGGGTCTGATTGTCTAGATAGAAAATCCAAGAGAATCTACAGATAAAATATCAGAATCAATAAAAGAGTTCAGCAACATTGTTATTATATAATATTGATAAACAAAACACAAAATCAATGTACAAGAGCAACAAACTATTAGAAAATGTAATTTTACCAAGATAAAATTTATAGAGGGCTATCTGACTAGCTATTATTCTGAATAATAAATCTAAAAAAATGCACAAGAAATTTATGGAGAAATTTATAAAAAGTTTAAAAGACATTCTAAAAGACCCTAGGAAGTTAAAAGGAACATGTGTTCATGTAAAGCAAAACTCAATATTGTAAAGATGTCATTAATGCCAAAATTAATTTATAAATTCAATGCAATGTTAATTAAAATCCTGAGGTTTCAGATTTGTTTTTATGAAACTTAAAAAATAAATTCTAAAATTTATATTGAAAATAAAGAGTCAAGATTAAGGAAAACAATTTTGTAAAAGAAGAGCAAGGAACATAAGCTTAATAACTTGATTTTAGGAGCTAGTATTAGGTTGAATCATAAGAAATTTCTGTTTCTTTTCTATGAGTCATATTATTAGGATATTGGCAATACCACAGAATTCAACCTAGAGTAATTAAGACAACCTCATATTGACAAAATAATTAGTAAAAAGATCAGTAGGAAAGAAACCTAAAGACGAGAAGTAGACACCACATGTATATGGAGACATGACACTGAACAGGATTAATTCTGCTTCAATGGAGGAAGGATGGATAAATAAATAAATGGTTTTGGGACAATTTGTTATCCATGCAAAATAATAAAAATCCATAGTATTGTCTATAATAAAAATGAAAGATTTTTTTCAAAAATAAAAGGCTTTGATATGCATGAAAGGCTTAAATGTGAAAGGGAAACTATAATATTATTAGAAGGCAAAATGGGAGAATATGTATTTATGATCTCAAGGAAGGGAAGAATTTGTTAAAACACAAGCAGGATGAACAATAATGAAAAGGATAGATACAATTATATTGTAATTAATACTCCTATGCATCAAAAGACACCATAAAAAGTTAAAAATATAACAGACTTGAGGGGCGCCTGGGTGGCTCAGTCATTAAGCGTCTGCCTTTGGCTCAGGTCATGATCCCAGGGTCCTGGGATCGAGCCCCGCATCGGGCTCCCTGCTCCGCGGGAAGCCTGTTTCTCCCTCTCCCTCTCCCCCTGCTTGTGATCCTGCTCTCACTGTGTCTCTCTCTGTCAAATAAATAAATAAAATCTTAAAAAAATATATATAACAGACTTGAAAGAGACTTATGAATAGAGAGTAATTGGCCAAGTGGTCCATCAAACTATGAGAAGATACCCAGTCTTCTCAATATTCAGGAAAATCTAGTTTAAGACTAAAACTATGATGACATACATTTAACATCTGTCAGAATGAAAAAGTTCAAGCTTGACTACACTGCTTCATGAGGATGTGGATCATTAGTAACTTGCATTCTCTGAGGTCGGGGAGGAACCCGGCACTACTTGGTAAAGATTAAGATACACACACCTTATGACCCAGCCGTTCTACTTCTACATAGTAACCCCCCAAACTTATAAATGTGCTCATGCAGTCATTTACAAGAATGCTCATAGGACATTGCTTGTAGCAGTGAATGATTACCATGATGTCCATCACTAGGAAAATGGATAAGTATACAGCAGTCAAAATGAATAAACTAGTCCATCTTTAAAGACATAGGTGAATTTCACAAATATATTGAGTGAAAACGACGGGGTAAAGAATACATCCAATTTAACACCATCTTAATAAAGTCTATTGTAGGGGCGCCTGGGTGGCTCAGATGGTTAGGTGTCTGCCTTCGGCTCAGGTCATGATCCCAGGGTCCTGGGATCGAGTCCCGCATCGGGCTCCATGCTCCCTGGGAGCCTGCTTCTCCCTCTGCCTCTCTCTCTCTCTCTCTCTCTCATAAATAAATAAAATCTTTAAAAATAAATAAATAAAGTCTATTGTTCATTTCAACACCACCACACAGGGGTAAAAGAATAAAGAAATACATGAGAGGGATAAACACCATATTTGGAATTGTGGTTAGTTCCTAGAGGAAGGAAAGGAGTTGATATTTAGGAGGGCTATGCCATGGATTTTAAAATATGTCTATAATATCTTGTTTCTTAAATTAGGTGTTGGGTATTATTTTCCACACATTTTTGTGTATCTGAAATATTAAAATAAAAAATAAAGAGTGGATGGAATTGAGTAGAAAGTCTTTGAGATGTCTGACCATGAAGAAAAACAAGATGATAGAACTTGAAGATAACTGTGGATTCAACAAAAATTTTTGTTGTAGTTGTCTCTTTTATTTTGAGTTGATGAAGGGAAGATACTGGTGTCCCTGCTGCATATGATGTGCAACTCCAGACAGCACCATTTTCATAGCCTGGATCATGTTTGGATGCAGAGGAAGGACTGAAGGTGCAGAAGAGAGACTTGACAACAGAAAGAAAGGGATTGCAGAGGAAGGGCACTTTGAGGGACCCTGTTGAAATTAATTGGAGAGAAATTGATGTGTGTTAATGGAGGCAGTTGCACAGATTCAGAGATGGGCCGATGAGTGAGTGCCTAAGAGATGAACCCAATTCCTCAAGGAAGTAGAGACAGAGCCCGAGGATAAGCTAGTGTGAAAGTTAGGGTAATTATAGTGCTGGAATATGGAATCTGAAGTTGAGAAGAAATTCAAAGAAAGGAGGATGGATATAGTGAACAGAGAAGGGGGTTGAGGGGATTGAAGATCTCAGTGAAGTCAGAATTTTCCTTGTATGGAAAGCGAGTGCAAAGGGTGGGCCAAAGAGGGGAGTGTTTGTATACCCTGAATGATATTGGGCTGCCTAGGGGCCAGTTTTAGCATGGTGTTTCATTCAAAGAAATATCATTCCAATCTGCAAGGAAGCATAAAAAGCATTTTTAAATATTTTACCAAAATGCCTTGAAAAGGGGCAGAGAAGAATTATATTCCTCATCACAGCAAAGCCTAAATTCCCCTTGCCTCTCACTTTCCCAGTATCTCTCTTCTCACCTCTGCTGCAGCTCCATATAGACCTCAGCCTGTAATTCCAGTGTGTTTCATCTTCCAGATCTTGGTTCTGCAGGGGAGAGCTCTGAGCTCTTTATAACATAAATCAATCAAACCTCACTTAGTTCCACCTCATTTTTTAGCAGTGCCCATTCTCTGGATCAGCACAAGCAAAGCCCTGTAGCTTTCATTTTTGGTTCCTATCATTTGGATTCACAATCTTGTATGTGGTGTGGTTTCTGGTGATGATGAGGTCAGGGATGTAACCAAGTGCAGCGGAGAGAAAAAGGACATCTGAGAAGAGAATACCCAGGATTTGAGAGGCCAGACTATCAGACAGATTATTCACATGGAACTCAAGCCTATGTTCACGTGATGTTAGGAGTTGTGGGGAAGAAGACCCGTCTTATGTTTTATTGAGGAAGAGGAATGACCAATAAATTGCCAGATGATCCTTATGAGAAGGGAAAAAATTTCCATGCATAGCAGAATGATTATTATTCAAGATGGAGGAGGAGTAATGGTCTCAAAGGAGTAAGTTGAAGAAAAAATGGCTTCCACCTAAAAGGGCTCTAGGAGAGCAGTATCCCCAAGAGACATGCAAGGTTCAGTTAAAGAAAGGAGATGGGCAGGGGTAGTGGTTCAGGGAGGAGGTTAAAATTCATGAGATATTACTGAAGAGAAGTTTCCAAAAGGCACAGCTTATTTTTTATTTCATTTTATGAGGGACAGATGTGGAACAGAGCGGGGATTTACTGCACAGTTTGGGGATGAGTGACAGGAAGATAAGCACTGGAGAGGTTTGCTGTTTGATGACTGATGTAAAGAGGGATAGGAGCATTTTGAACTTAGTTCAGATTTTGGAGGCAAGTGTGTTCCTGGGATCCGGGCTTGTGGTTTAGGGGTGTCATGTGGGGAAGATGGGGAATTTCTGATGGGCCAGGCATATCTGCACATTTGGCACTGGTAGAGCTGCATTCTGGCTTCTTAGAGACATGCAATTTTGAGAACTTATCCTAACGAATTAATCACGGTGGCACACAAATTTATGCCAGAGGATATTCACCACCATCTTGTTTTTAACAACAAAATCTGCAAATATTTTAAATATCCAACAATAAGGAACCAATTAAGCAAATTCTGACACATCCATGATGTAATTCTGTGTAGACATAAAAAAAATAACATAGAAATAAGGTTAATAAGATGAGGAAACAACAGAATGTATTTTAAGTGGAAAAATTCTCACCTGGGTGCAATGTAATGTAAATGTAAAGGATTAGTTGTATTCTAAATATTGGGTTGGAAATTGGGTTCATTATATTCCTAAAAACAAAAATAAAATAAGAGAGGGCTATGGGTAAAGGATGATCCAAGAATTATTATTAATAAATTATGCCTATCTGAGCTTCAGTTTTAAAAAAATAATTCACAAAAGAACACACACAGTGATCCTAATTTTTATTTAAAAAATCTGAGCCACATTTGGTCTTGTTCCTCATTGTCTAGGCCTCTGTCTTCTTGTTCATTCTCTGTATTTTAGCTCAGTTTCACTGTTTTAGTTACTGATTGTTGTTAAAAATCATCCCAGAATTTAGTAGCTTAAAACATTGAACATTTATTATTTCAGTTTCTGCGGATCAGGAATTTGGGAGCAGCTTAACTGGGTGGTTCTGGCCCAAGAGGTTCCATCAGGATATCGCCAAAAGTTGCAATTATCCGAAGGCTTGACTGGGGCTGGAAGTCCCACTTCCAAGATGGTTCACTTATGAGACTCTCAGCAGGAGGCCTTAGTTTCTCACCTCACAAGCCTCCTCACAGCTTGATTGAGTATCCTCATGACATGGCAGCTACCTTCCCCCAGAGTAACTAATCCAAGAGACAGGGCAGGAAGGAAGCCACAGAACTTTTCATGACCTAGTTTCAGAAGTCACACACTATCACTTTGGCCACATTATATTCATTAGAAGTGACTCACTAAGTTCATTCAAGGACAGAGATGTTGCTCCTGGAAGCTGGAAGTTGGGTAGGCAGGCACTGATGTAACAAGGCTTAAGGGGCTGTGCCTGGAGCAGTGACAGCTCTGTCACACCTCCTATTATTCAAAAAACTCTTGAGATATTAATCTGTCATTCCAATCAGAATTCCTTCTTTTTTTTTTTACCTTTTCAGCATTGCCTTCCAGTTAAAGTTCATGTCCTCTTCCCTCACCTTCCCACTAATGTCCAGATGCTCTCATCTGAATTATGTATTACTTTAATTTAATTATTTTAATTGCACATTCTCAGTATTTACTAGCATCCACATGTCCACAAGTCAACCCTCCATATGTTCTACACATTCTTTTAAAATATTTCTCACAGGTGGTCATTCAGGACCTGCTTCCATACTTCAACTGAAAAGGGCTCACTACCTAACTGCCATATGAGGTATTCTATAAAAGCTCTTGATCAAGAATGATTCTTTATTCTAGAAACCTCTCATATCAAAGATAGCAAGCTTATGAGATGTATAAATAATGCTGTGTAATCTGTGTTAGTCAGCTTGAGCCTCCATGACGAAATATTGCAGAATAGGTGATTTAAACAACAGAAATGTCTTTTCTCACTATTCTGGAGGCTGGAAAGTCCAAGATCAAGGTCCAGTAGGATCAGTTTCTGATGCAAATTCTCTTGCTCTCTTGCAGACGACCACCTTCTCCTTGTATCCTCACAGGGTAGAGAGAGAAAAGAGTGAGCAAGCTCTCTGGTATCTCTTCTTGTAAAGACACTAATCCCATCATTAAGGGTCCCACCCTCATGACTTCACAAACACAATTACCTCCCAAAGGTCTCTTCTCCAAATATTATCACATAGAAGTTAGGGTCTCAGCATATGAATTCTAGGGAGATGAATTCAGTCAATAACATAACCCATAGCATGACTCAGAACTGCTTTTTGTGTCTGAGATTAGGTAAGAGATTTTTGCTCTTAGTCTTTTAGGGAGCTCATCTCTGATGCCTTGATAAGTACTTTTGGCCAGAAATGATCATGAAGTGATGCTTTTTTTCTCCTTTCTTTGCAACTCTGGCACTGACTTTGGGGTGATGGTATACCCCAGGTCAGTTTTTTCTTCTCCATAAGACAGAGAAAGTAGGATAAGTTCTCATTACTGGATGCTGGCCCTGATTCCTCACCATATGAGTAATGAGTCAGTACTATTTACCTAGGAGGTTTATAATGATTATTTCATGTTTTAAATTCAATCCTGATTTTCCTACAAATGCAGCATTCGGAGGAGAAGAAAGAACTCAGCTGTCTCTACAAACATATGGAAATCAATGATAAATGGACAGAGACTGCACAGTATATTTATTAACCAAGCTCATATAAATCATAATTTTTCAACCATTTATTAAACTAATGGGATTGTTTTGGGAACATCAAAGAATTCTTTATTAGGTAAATAATCATGTTTATCCACTCAGTTATGGGGAAAAGCAAATCATTCACACTGCATTTACTCTGCCTCATCAGATTTCATTTCTCTTAAATGTCAGCCATTGATAATTTTTACCAAACAACCTGGTAAAAAAAAAAAAATCCAAATTTTTATCAGGCTTCAACCACCTCTCTGGTCCTGGAAAAGGACTGCTGCTCATTCCATTTCTTTCTTCCCCGACTGGATAAATTGCTCCATGAGGCTCAAAATGGCTCTCCCATAACGAACTCAAATTTAGGTAGTTGGAAATAGTGGCCAACTCTGTTTTTCTTGATTCATCTTACATCAGTATTTTCATTATATGACCACCCAGGCACATCTTAGCAGCCTGCTTTGTTGATTAAGCCTGAGCTAGATCCCCTCAACACCTGAAACAATTCCCTTTGTTTTCACTCTTCTTCTCCATCACACAATCAGCTGATGTGGGCTCAGAGAGCACTGACTTTTTCCAGTGTTAATAGGAAGAAAACACAATTGGGAAGTTAAGTCAGTACCTGATAAGGAAGATGTACTCCATGTTTGTCATTTTGATTTGTAGTATCAATGTTGTTTTTATAAATCAGAATTTTATAATAAAAATGTATTTTAGCCTTATTTAGCATGTACCAGGGGAGTGAGAAATTCCATTTATTTAGTAAATAGTTATTGATTGCTCTAAGGCCAGTCATTAGGCATAGTGGGAAATATGAAGATTTATTGATTTATTCAGTAAACATTTACTGAGTATCAGCTATGTGCCTGACACTGTTTGAGACACTGGGGATATAGAGGTGAACAAGAAACAAGACTCCTGATCTCAGGGAGCTGCTATTCCAGTGGGAAAAGACAGATGATAAACAAGTAAGTAAGCAAATAAAAATGATCATCAAATAGCAGCAAGTGTTATAAAGAAAATTCAACAGAATAATACAAAAATGACTGTAGCAGTGAGGGAAGCAGTCATTTAGATGGAATAGTCAATGAAAGCATCTGGAAAGTGACATTTGATCTAATATAGATGATGAGTAGAGTAGGGCACATTCCTTTTCCTGGAAGAGTTTACAGTCCAGAAAGATTCTAAGACTGCATTCAATTTAGTGCAAAACTCCAAGCAGGTGTATATGAACTTCATGTTAGAAATGGCATAATAGCACAAAACTCAAAGAATAAAATAATTATCTATGGGTCCACACTGATATAAATAAATTATTGAACAAATAAACAAGTGCAAAATAGTGGATAAACCTTACAGAAGAATTTCAAATAATACATATAGATATTCCTTTCTAAAGAAGGGAGAACATAATTCCTCTCCTTTTGTGTGTGGTCTGGAGTTTGCAACTTGCTTCCAAAGGAAAAATAAAATGAAGGGAAAACAAACTTTACAGTGGAAAAACCTGACAAATGCCATCTTCTTGGAGTGATCAAGGTTAACATCACCAGGGATGAGTTACACTGATATCACAGACCCTCTGATATGATGTGACAAGAAGGGCATTTTATCCTTCAAACCCACAACCCTAGTTTAATCATGAGAAAACACAGGAAAACCCAAATTGAGAGACATTCCACAAAATTCCTGACCAGTACTCTTCAAAACTGTCAAGGTCATAAAGAAAAAAAAAGAGAAATGTCTATGTCATTAAGATGGTGATATAGGTCATTCCTGATTTCAGTACCTGTCACAAAAAGGCCAAATTAGCAACTATCCATAGGCGAGACACCATTGTGAAAATCCCAGAACCAAGAATAAGCTGAAGCACCCCCTGGACCACAGAGATCAATAAGGACCACATTAGAAGGGTAAGATGATCAGCTTCACTCTGGAGGCATCACCCCCTGCACCCCCCGCCTCCACCCAGGGCCAGCATAGATGCCACAATAAGACTATGGTTTCTCCAGTGGGGAAAAGAAGACCCAAGATGGAAAACCAGCTTCCTCAATATAGAAAGATTCTTTCTAGGAGACCCACTCAGGTCTCATCTTATAGAGATCACTGGGGGATTCTGCTGGGCTGGACCACTGGGGATCACTGGAGGGGGGATGGGACTTATAGCAACCAGCCCTCAAGTCTTTGTAGACCAAGTGTCTGTTTCCAGTAGTGCCAGAGTAGAGATCTTAGCCAGTCACTCTGTCCATCTGCAGAAGCAAGCCAGTGTGGTCCTGTCTGGTAAGGGAGCTCAGTTGGCAGTTCTATCTGACTTAGGTTTCCAACCAATGGGCCATGGCAGCCATGGAACATATTCTGGGCCTCACTCAGGCAGAGAAGCAAGTTCAAAGTCTCATACAACTGCTGAACATAGCCTCCAGTCCCATCCCAGAGAACCCAGCAACTATGGAACTTAATCTAAAGCCTGCCTGGGCAGGGATTCAAGCCAGCAGCCATGCCAAACTACTGAGCATAGTCTGGCTCTGCCTAACCATGGAGCCTGAACAGTGACTCTGGGCAGCCTTGAAGCCCAGTCTATGATACCACCAATTCATGGAGCCCAGCCTACAGCCCTGCCCAACAGTGGAGCCTAGCCAGTGACCCTGTCCAACCATGGAGCACAGTCTCAAGCCCCATTTAACTGCAGGGTATAGCTGGAGGCCTCGCCCAATGAGAAAACCTGGCCAACAACATCATCCAACAGCAGAATACAGCGAGTGGCCTACCTGATTATGAAAATCAGCCTGTGAATGTGCCCAACTTTGGGGCACAGCCTGTGGCTCCACCCAATTGCTGAAAACAGCCTGAGGTCCCATCCAATTGTAAAGCCTTATCTACATCCCTGCCTGAACATGGAGTCCAGCCAGCAGCAGCATCTGGTTCAGGAGCACAACCTGAGGTGCCACCCAACCAAGAGTGGTTTCAGAGCCCAACTAGTGGCTTCCCTGACCACAGAGCAGTCAGCAGCATCCCCTTCATCCCCACCACTTCAGAGCAATGGTGTAGCCATACTAGAGATACTGATAGCAAACTCCACATGACCATAGATACTACCAGCTGACCTGTTCAGTGCCCCAAACTGAGCTGCATGGTGAAGATGACTCCCTGTTGCAATGAATCTGCAAAGTCTGGAAGAGATTGCTTACTCAGATGCATAGATACCAATGCAAAAATATAAGGATCATTCAGAATCAGGTAAACATGACACAATCAAAGGGAACTAATAAAACTCTAATAATTAACCATAAAGAAATGGAGATCTGTGAATTGTCTGACAAATAAGTCAGAATAATCTTTTTAATGAGGTTTAGTGAACTACAAAACATGCAGATAGACCACTAGACTAAATTGGGAAAACAGTGCATGTACAAAATGAATTCAGAAATAAGTAGAAACCATAAAAAATCCAAACAAAAATCCTAGAATGGAAGAATTCAATAGAGTGTCAACAGCTGACTTGAACAAGCATCCAACAGCAGGAGAATACACGTTCTTCGGAAGCACACATGGAACTTTCTATGACAGATCATATGTTAGGCCACAAAACAAGTCACAACAAAGTCAAGAAGATAGAAAGTATATCAAGTATCTTTTCCAACCACAATGGTATAAAATCAATAATCAATAATAAGAGGAAAGCTGGAAAATTCACAAATACGTAGAAATTAAAAACTCCAAAACAACCAATGAATCAAAGAAGAAAATGAAAATAAAAAAGTATCTTGAGGCAAAAGAAAATGGAAACACAACCTACCAAAATATATGGGATACAGAAAAAGCAGTTCTAAGAAAGAAGTTTATAATTATAAATGAATACATCAAGAAAAAAGAAAGATCTCAAATAAGCAACCTAACATTATACCTCAAGGATATAGAAAAAGAACAAATTAAGCCCAAAGTTAGCAGAAAAAATTGAAATAATAAAGATCAGAGCAAAAATAATTAAAATAGATAATAGGAAAACAGTAGAAAAGAAACAAAACTAAGAATTGGCTCTTTGAAAAGATAAACAGATTTGATGGACCTTTAGCTAGATTTTTTTAATAGAAAAAGAGAGATAACTCAAATAAATTAAATTATAAATAAACATGGAGACATTACAAGTGATACCACAGAAATACAAATGATCAGGAGAGACTCCTTCGAAAATTATATGCTAACAAACAGCCTAGAAGAAATGAATAAATTCCTAGGAACATACAACCTACCAGGACTGAATCATGAAGAAAGAGAAAATCTGAACAGACCAATGATGAGTAAGGAGACTGAATCAGTAATAAAACCATCTCCCAACAAAGAAAATCTCATGACCAGATGGTTTCACTGGTGAATTTTACCAAATATTTAAAGAAGAATGCCAATCCTTTCCAAATTTTTCAAAAAATTAAAACAGAGGGAATACTCCCAATCTCATTGTACAAAGCCAGAATTATGCTGAAACCAAAGCTAGCTAATGACACTGGAAGAAAAGGAAACTATAGGTCAGTATTTCTGATAAATATAGATGTAAAAATTCCCAACAAAATGGTAGCAAGTCAAATTGAAAATCACCTTAAAAGGATCACATGCCAAGATCAAGTGGAATTCATCCCAGGAAGGCAAGGATGGCTCAATATTTGCAAATAAATAAATGCTACATACCACACTAACAGAATAAAAGATAAAAATGATATGATCATTTCAATATATGCCAAAAGAACATTTGACAAAATCCAACATTCTTTCATGATAAAAATGCTCAACAAATTAAGTATAGAAGGAACATAATAAAGGTTATATATGACAAGTCCACAGTTAACATCATGCTCAATGGTGAAAGGCTGAAAGTTTTTTCTCTGTGATCAATAACAAGAGGAGGGTATACACTCTCACCACTCCTATTCAATGTAGTAATGAAAATCCTAGCCAGAGCAATCAGGCAGACAAAGAAATAAAAGGCATCCACATTGGAAATGAAGAAATTGTCTGTTTGCAGATGATATGATATTATATATAGAAAACCCTTGTAATGTAAATAACTGACAATAAGTTGTTTTGATTATAATGTAAGGGCCTGACATTAATCTTCTAATTTCCAAGGCATTCATTTCAAAGATATTCTTTTCAAATGAACATATTACCAGTTACACAACTGGATAAAGAGACAGGCTGCCCCACCTGTGAAGTCCCCCTTTAAGAAAGCCCTGACTAACCTAGATAATTGACCCTGCTTTTCCCTTCCCACATTTCAATTCCTGCTCTTATGTTTTAAATTTGCGAATAAAGAGTCAACCCATGAAGTCCTAGGTAATTCACCCCAGACCTCAATAAAGGCAGAACCACAAATCCTCATTCTCTCTCCTCCCTCCCCTTTCCTCCTTGTCCCTCTCTTTTCCCCTCCCTACCAACTCACTGTGTGGCCCTGGGTATGCAGTGTACTCTCAAGAACTTGTGAATAATAAAGCTTGGTTTTTTTCAAAGTTCCCTGATGGTTTTTTGTTGAGTTGTGTCTTGCAATCATAATAAGAACCACAAGGACCAGTCCAGCCACAACATTGACTCCAGTAAGATAAATGTCTGCCAAGGTTTGCCACAAGTAGTATGGACCCAGTTGAGTGCCCCAGGCATTCCTAGCTGATAGCATCAGTATTGATAGGCTGAGACTGACACAAAACCGCACCAAAAAGGAACCTGATAGAACTTATAAAGAAATGCAGTAAAGTTTCAGGATACAAAGTCAACATACAAAAATGAGTTGCGTTTCTAAACACTAACAATGAACTATCTGAAAAAGAAATAAAGAAAACAGTTCCAGTCATCAAAGCATCAAAAAGAATAAAATACCAAGGAATAAATTTAACCAAGGAAGTGAAAGATATACGTACTGAAAACCATTAAAGATTCATTAAAGAAGTTGAAGAAGACACACATAAATGGAAAGATACTACATGTTCATGGATAAGAAGAATTAATATTGTTAAAATGTCCATACTACCTAAAGCTATCTATGGATTAAATGTAATCCCTATGAAAATTCAAATGCATTTTTACAGAAATAGAAAAAAAAAATCCTAAAATTTGTTTAGAACACAAAAAGACCCTGAATAGCCAAAGCAATCTTGAGAAAGAAGAACAAAGCTAGAGAATCACACTTTCTGATTTTAAACTGTATTAGAAAGCTATAATAATCAAAACAGTATTGTGTAGGCATAAAAAGAGACACATAGACCAATGGATCAGAATTGAGAGTCCAGAAATAAATCCATGCACATCTGGTCAACTAATATTTGACAAAGGAGCCAAGAATATTCAATGAGGAAAGAATAGTTTTTTTGATAGGTCATGTTGGAGAAACTGGATATTCATATGCAAAAGAATGAGTTGGGACCTCTATCTTAAAGCACTCTTCTATGTCCTAATATCACCAAATAAAAGAAAAAGAACATGGAGATGGCAAAAGTGCTTTTTACTGCTGTAGTGTAGAGGTGATACATAACACCTCTTCTTATATTCCATTGCTAAGAGCCAGTTATTTGGCCATCCCAAAACCCAAGAGGATAGGAAATGAATTGTTAACAGTATATCCAGCAAGAAGTAGAGAATATACATATTGATGAGTCCTAGCAATCTGTCATAGGTTTTTGGTTTGTTTTTGTTTTTTCCCTTAAACGGGTTGTGGGTTTTTTGCATACATGGGGTCTCTTCAACTATAAGCTCCTTGAGAGCAAGGATTGTCTTCTTTAAATCTACTACAGGGACTATGGTAAGCATTCTCCAAGATGGCTCCCAATGTTCCCTACTTCCTGTACTTATATTCTCGTGTAATTCATTCCTATTTTGAATAGGCCTGACTTGTATAACCAATAGGATATTGAGAAAAGAATAGGGTGTGATTTCTGTGGCTATGGCTAGGCTGTAAAAATCATTGTGGCTTCCGCCTTGTTCTCTCTTGGATCACAGGCTTAGGGAAAAGCCAGCAATCATGTTGTGAGGACACACAAGCAACCCTATGAAGAGATCCATCTGGCAAGAAATCAGGGTACCCTGCTAACAACCAGCCCTAACTTGCGAAGTACGTGAATAAGCCACCTTGAAATGGATCTTCCTTCCATCCTCAGTCAAGATTTTGACACACTTTAGGGTTGTCAAATTTTTTTCCTACAAGATTCACATCCATTCATGCATTCAAAACCTTTTTATTTGTTCCTCAAAAGACATTTCTGTGTAATTACCTTAAGACTCCACCCGAGAAAGAGATGGTGAATTGGATTCTTCTCACATGCCAGCTCCCATTGGTTGGTAGTGATTGCTCATGTTGCTTCTAGGCCTCTGAGGTAGTGTCCAAGGGTAAAGGGTGCAAGCCATTATTCATCAGTAATACTTGCTAGAGAAATGGAAACAGTAGTAGGTAGTTCATGAACTATGTATTCGCCAGCTATGCCTAAGTATTTTGACTCTTGTTTTTCAAGTCTACATCATCAATTAGGAGCCCATAGACCAGTAAGCACCACTTGGCCTAGACAAGGGCTCCAGAGCTTCAGGCCTAACAAATGGCATAAGGGGAAAGCTGAAGCCAGATGCTTTTTGGTCTTAAGTCGTCAATTAATCTGGTTTTACTTACTGTTAATTTATTTATTGTCTAAAATGTGTCTTACACGATTTGTGGTTTGAATTGGTTGCTGAGAATCACATGATCTGTGGCTTTTGCAAAGATCCCACTCCTCAGCTCTAACTTCATATTCTTATGACTAGATTTTTCTAGCACCAGAATCAAGGGCAAAAAGAGTTGTTAAGTAACTACTGGAATTTGAAAGAAGCATGAGAAACATTCTATCCTATCAGGGTTCATTTATATTCTGAGCACAGTCTGGTGGCCATGTTCACTAAATGCATAAATTTTCAGGTACTTGCAAAATGCCAGGGTCATAAATCTTTTTTAAAAACAAAGCTTATTTATTTTCCTTGAAAATAAAGTGTTTTTTTCTCCCTGTAGAAAATAGAGAAAAGCTCAAAGAAGAAAATAAGTCAAAAAAAAAAATCCACCCATGATCCCACCTGTCAGAGCCAACCAATGTTTTACTGTTGTACAAGTTAGAAAACACATATAATCAGGATAATGTCATATATATATAATCTCGTTCTGATTTCTTCAGTTACAGCATAACAAAGAATTTCCTGCATTATTACTAACTCTTTGCAAGCTTCACTTAAAATTGTTTTCTATTTTATTCTATTCCTTTATCAAAATGTACTGATCCAGTTTCCTAAAATTAAGTTATTTTCATGGAGGGAAGGGAGGTGCTAAATTGCTATAAATCTTCCACTAAGCAAAGACAGTATTATTTCAGAGTGAGATTATTCATTGACTCTTGGAGTCTTGCCCCTGCAAGGCTGCCTTCAGTGAATGGATTATAATGCTTTTCTTTTGTAAAAGAGGAAATGGAGGCACTGTTTTCTGACTTGTGTATGATTATCCAGCCCTCCAACAGTAGGACCACATTTATAGCCCCTCGCTTCTAGCAATTATACAAACATCAAAAGAAGAAAGTACTTTTCATTAGTTCAGTGAAGGTTTCCACCCCTTTCTGAAAGTAGAGTGTCCCTATGAAACCTTTTGTAAGCTGAAATGGAATAAGGCAAAAAATATCCTCTGCTTTCTGAAAGTTTGTGTTAAGCCACTTTGCTTTTTTACTTTAGTACAGTAACAGTTTTCTTCATAAAAGCAAAAATTCTTTTTGGATTTCTTTTTTTTTTTAGTTAAGTTTTTATTTAAATTCCAGTTAGTTAACATACAGTGTAATAATAGTTTCAGGTGTAGAATTTAGTGATTCAGCACTTCCATCCAACACCCAGTGCTCATCACGATGGGATGAGAATCTTAACCCGCTGCTCAGCTAGGGAGGTGAGCCAATTTACTAAGCATATGTGGAATTCTAAGACTATTTACCTGAGCAAAATATTTCTCACCTGCCTATATTAGGGTGGTAGATCAACAGCTTAAGGTTAACTCAACTTCAAGGCATGATTAGCAAGTGTATTGTAATGTTGTCTGTGGGAAAGACTTGAATATAACAAAGCTTTGTTCCATTTTCTGCATTGTTCAACTCTCCTTGACGCTTTAGCTTCAATGGGAATTGCCTCTGATGTTGTAGTTCCTCATGTGTTTGACTGAAACATATTCTACCAGACAGTCCTTTGTAAAAAGAGAACAGAATATTTGCATGTCTGGGGGCTTCTGAATTCTCTGTGTTATATATAATAATAGCACAGGGCAACCCTCACCCAGCCAGCTTTCTTTGCTACCTCATGTGTCCCCTAGGCGTGGATTCTTCTTACTGTTCTTTGAAATATCCCTCTTGGACCAGAAGTGGCTATCTTTAGATAGAAGAAAGGAGTACTAACTGATGTTCCTGACATTAGTGATAAAGCTACTTGGGATGTTCGGTGATGGACAGCAATGTACAACCTTTCCTGCTATTCCTATTGCTATTGTGTTGTATATTTCTGAGGTTCCCTGTTACGTGCCTATTAAAAATGATAAAGTTGGCATGGCAGTGGTGGAGTGGAGAGAAGGTAGCACTGTAGCTAAAATCCTACAAATATCCTTTTTATATACATTCTAGAAAGGTCAAGGAGGTGGTGCTGGAAGAATGATTAGGCATTTCTGTGAAGGGAATACTCCCTATTATTGGATTCTTTTTATCCATTTAATAGATGTTATAAAGTCAGGCGATGTTTTAAGCTCTAAGGATTCTGCAGTGAACAGAAAAGAAAAGCTCCTGCTCTCAGAGGGGAAGCTCTTGGTGTCATGTTCTTAATGTTGGAGGGTAGAGGTGGTGCAGGGGTCTCTGAATAGGCTTACCCCACCAAACTTGCTCCATTTTCCAGTCACTCAGACCAAATCTTCAGAATCCACTTTGAGCTGCCTTCACTACCCCTTCTTTCATGCTCTACCTCCAAACTGGCAGAAAATTCTGTTGACTCTTCATTGAACTCTAGCCAGAACCTGACCATCTGACTGCTTTGTCCCTATTGCTACCATCCTGGTTAAAATCACCATTATTGCAATAATGACATCATTTCCTACTACCTCTCTCCGTGCTCACTCAGTCCAGCATACTGGCCCAATTTAGGGCTTTCATACTGGCTCTTTCCTCTTCCTGGAATACTCCTTCATCAGACACACACTTGGCTAGTTTGTTCACTTCCTTTAAATCATTGTTCAAAACTTCTCAATGACACCTATCTGAACTACTCTGTTGCATGCTGTAAACAGAATCCCTACCAAGTGCTCTTTATTTCCCTTAGTCTGCTCTACTTTTTCTTTAGTGCATAAACTCTTCCCTTTCTAACATAATAAACTTTGATGCTTTATTGTATTTATTTTTTTATTATCTGCTTCCTCTTACCGATGTAAGATCCAGCAGTGTGGGGGGCCTTCATCCATTTTGTTCACTGATGTTTCTCAGGTGGTCAGACCAGTGCTTGGTGATAAAGAAATTATTTCCTATACCCAGAAGTCCATAAACACCTTGAAATCTATCGCAAAATGTATGTATGTGATTTTCCAGAAAGCAGTATCATACCTTTTATTAGATAAACAAAAAAATTGTGACCAAACTGGTTCTAAAACCACTCTATTATGCTTACCTGTATTGTGGTCGATTTGGGGATTTCTTGGAAATAATTTAATTAGAAAAAAAAAAACACGTGAGATTGTAACAATGTGTATTATTGGATGGTTTCTTGACTCATGTACTGGTGTGCCTAAAAATCTTCCTAGGGAAGACTACTTCTAGAAGAAGATGAGAGAGAGGGAGAGAGAAGTGTGCACACAAAAAATACTGGGAGTGTCTTTCGTAGCAAAAAATCTGGAGCATGAATGATAATGATTCTGGAACTAATAATGCTATGTTAATAACAATGCTAATACTCATAATTATTGCATGTGGAACTTTTCATTTGAAAGTCTCCAGGTGCTTTATAAACATTAATTAGTGACATTTCACAACACTCTGGTGAGACAAGTAAGGATTATTATACCTATTTTATATCTTTAGATAAAAGAGTTTCTAAAGGTCGTATAACAAGATAAGAATAGAAGCTAAAGTGATACTTGGAAATCCCCCTCCCGCAATTCCTGTTCATCTACTGGTGTCTGTGGGGTGTGCATCCCGTTCTTTTAGAATTGATTCATGGCCAGGGCATCTGGTGCTGATGGAATGTTGAAGGTATCACAGAGGAATGCAGTGTCCTATAGTGGCCTCAGAGGATTCGCTGGAACTCAATGATGGGTCCATTGTTTTGTTTCTATTTTAAGAGAACTTTTCAAAACAGGTAATATTCCCTTCACCCTTCTTTTCCCATCATTGTCTTTCCTTTTGTGGATTTGAGCTGCTTTTCACTATTTTTGGCCCTGTGCAGTTTATTGCCTCTCCAGCCTCACTTGGAGCACGTGTGTTCCAGTCCCAGCTGTCAATGCCACTAAATAACGGTGGGACCCCAGGCAAGTCCTTGAGCCTCTTGAACCCCAGTTTTTTCATCCATAAATGAGCACACTGGCTTTAGCATCTCTACATTTCCTTTAACAATACAAGTTCATTGTTCAATACAGGGAACTCTTTTGAGAGTATTTCTTCAGGACAGTGTTCTTGTTAGGGGTGTAATAAGGCAAAAAGTTATTGCAGGGATGCTTTGTCAATCTCGAAGAGAAGACTCTAAATGTCTTTTTATTAAAAATTGTCTGAAACAGATTTTGTGTCCATTTTCATTCACTTCTGAGACTCCTCTTAATGATGATCACAAGCTTTGTGTTTCTCCTGGACAGGTTAGAGAAAACCAGGTTAGTCCCTTGTTCCTCTTTTGGGGGCTTTGAGAAAAGAGTACCTGTTCTTGGGAAAAGCTCTCTTACTTAAACCTCACCTTTTCTGTTTCTGCTTCCTTAGGAACCTCCTTTTCCCTCCCAGGAGCGTCAATTCGCATCTTAACCATTTTGTGTGTAACTTCATTAGAGATAATCCCATTTGCCAGTGTTGGTATCTTTCCTTCATACTGAGGCAGGGATTTCTAGCATTTGTTTTGGAAACCCAACCCAGCTAGAGTTAGAAATAGAGCAGTCATAGCTGAATTCTTCCTCTGACTTTTGATATCAGCATTGGAATATAGCAGGTGATTCTTTAAACCTTTCACATTAAATTTTTATCGGTCTTAGCAACAGACAGAAAGGGCATATATATATATTTTTAATGTTGGTTTTGTGGGGTGGTTTTTTTTTTTTTGGCAGTTTAAGTGAAGGAAATATTTTGTTCACATACCAAAAAAATCTAAGAGAACTATAATAAACAAATCTAGTAATTATGTCTTCTTCTGATTACTCCGTTTTTCTTTGTGGGAATAGAAGTACTTAAAATAAACAAACAAAAGAACAAACATAAAACACACACACACACACACACAAAAGATCTCCTTCACTTTTTACAGTCTGGACACTTGCCTTATAGTGATTCTCATCAGGCAGGGCTGAGGTGGTAAAATTCCAGATAATTCAAGCAACCACATTTGGTGGTTGAGGGCTTCTTTCAAGGAGGCCCAGGATCGAGTACCTGTGAAACTGGATGATATGAGCAGGAATCCGTTTTTGCGGGTAATGCCAATCCATATGGCTCTCAGTTTAGCATCACATATATTGCATTAAACATGTGAAACAACTCTTATGGAACCCCCATCTCTCTCTGCCGCTCCCCTTCCCCAATATGCAACAAATTCAAATCCTCATATTCTTAAAGTGGGGTGGGGTGGGGAGAACAGCCGTCATTCTCATCTGATGGTTTGAAAAAAGAAAAGATGTCAGTACCACTCACTGACTGGCTAATGAATAATCAGATTTCACAGCGTGAGTGCTGGGGTGGTAATTTGGTTGCACGCCATGCTCCAAACCCATGGAATAGTGCTTCATTAATGTGAAGACCTGTATAATCAAACAATTAGCAGTCTCTCGGCAATGAAAGCAGCTTTTCATCAGCATATATACTTCATCGAAAGATGAGTCCCAAATCAGTGGATCTGACAGCAACTAGTCTTCCACTAACTCAGCAACACTAGCATGGAGGGTAACGTGGGTGTTTTCCACCCATTCCTTTAGCTAAGGATCCTACAGCAAGCTGTGCTTTAGCATCACTGAATGGAAGCAAACATTTGCAGGGACTATGAGATTAGGAGGATATCCTCTAATTTTATTTATATAATCTCCTATTTTATAACTTCTGTGTTTTTCCTCACTTTACACTTATTAGTGTTAAGAACCTCAGAAAGATACTTTGAATTATCCTGGGGGGAGAGGAACTCTGATCCTTCTTTTATTTTGATGATTTACATCAATGTTTTGTGTCATCTTGATTCTGATATAGCTGACGAGCCTCTTTGGAGACTTTCTCTCTGCAACCATGGAGAGAGGGTGCTGTTTTATGGTGGCATCTCTCATTTGTGTTGTTGACTAATTCACATCAATAGATACCCAACAGGGCTGTTCATAGAACCAGGAGGCAGAGACGTTGGGTTCCTTGTGCCCTATGGTTTGAAGTCTCTTTCTACACCCTAAACAAGCCCTGAATATATTGGGTTGCTTTCAACATATTGCTCAGTGGCAGGGAGGTGAGCAGTACTAACTCAATACCTTTTTTTAAGGTAAAAGGTAAATTATGAACAAACTTCAGTGAATTTGCAACAGTTTTATGATTAGTCTGGCTATTCTAAATCAGGGACAACAAACTTTCTCTGCAAAAGGCCAAATAGTAAATACACTCTGCAGGCCAAGAGGAAAAATAGAATTATATAGGGACTTATATAACAATTAATTGAAAACCATTCTTAGCTCATAGGTCTTACAAAAACAGACTGTGCACTGAATTTGGCTAGCAAACCAGTTTTCCAATACATGGTCTAAATCACAGGCTTTAAAAAATCTTTCTTGTCATTGAGCAAAGCAATAGCCTTTGTATATCTTAATTTCCTTACATACATTATTGTTTTATTGGGGATAATGAAAATTTTGTGAATATTGTGTGTTTGTGCAACAGAAATATTTAGCAATAATGAACATAAATAAATGGGATGGCTAGAATTTGTTGTGTGGAGAGGTAAAAATGAATAAACATGAAATTCTTTCTTAGTCTCTTTCATTGACTGTGATTGGTAATGGACCAAGATACACAGTTTACTTGGGTCTTTGTATGGATGAATACCTGTTCAACTGATGGATCATGGCACTGACCAGGTCAAAGTTTGGGGTCTGATTTCTAGATAGGTATGGCTGTTTCACACAAGGGCAAAACACTGTTGCATGGCCACAATCTGTATGTTTCCTCAAGTCAACTCTCAAAAAAGCTGGACGGACTGTCTGTGGAATGATGGTTGAACCAAGGATGACTGGCACCAATCTTGAAAGGAGCATGCCCTTCATGAATAAAATCTCAGATCAGATTCTAGATTTATTTACAAACCCAATTACTAGCAGGTTGAAACAAGGGTTTTCCAAGCGCAAGCTATCTACTATCTCTAAGGTAGATTATCTAGTGGAAGGTCAGTCTCCAAAGGGTGCTGGTTAACAGTTTGATATGGCTATCGATTGAGATTTCTAGTGACATCCCCTTTGGATGTTGTTCTCTACCGAGTTCTGTTCTACATTTTTTATTAAAAACTTCCATGAGGACAAAGAAGGTATTCTTATCAAGGCTGCAGATAATGAAAAGCCTAGAGAGCTCACAAATTCAATGGATAACAGTGAGTGAATCAACAACACCTCTACCATTTAGAAACACCATGAGTAAATTCAACTAAATACAATTTAGCTGGGGTAAATGTACAATTTGTTATTTGAATTGTACATTTGTACATGAAAAACAGTAAGTATAACTAATTAGGCAAGTCTGGGATGGCAAAGTCCTTAGAAAGGCACAAATGGAAACTTCAGTTTTCTGTAGTTTCAATGAGCCCACAAGGTGGTTAACAATAACTATGACTACGTTCACAAAATTCAGTTATCTAAGCAAGTTCACAGAGAGTGCCAGATTTTACTCTGTTCCATTCATGGCATATTTAGATGGTGTGTAAAAAAAAAAAAAAGTAGATAAAAGTATGTTGGATGAAGATCTACTGCCAAGTCAGGAAAGCAAAATTGAGTCATACTATGACTGGAAAAGGACTGTTGAAGACATTGTAACTCTCCTCTCAGATGCTAGGGTTCTACCACAGACGCCTTGAATCAAAATTCCTGAGACGGTGCCAGGGCATCTGCTGTTCTAAAAATCTCTCCAGATAATTCTGATAAGAAACTGGACTGGGGAAGCCAGATCATTAATGAAAGAAAAATCCATCAAAGCAGGTGAAATAATTAGTTAAAAAGTTATATCTGATTCAGTATGTTTCAGTAACGATTTCACTTTTCTTCCATTTGTTTTGGAATCTGAACACTGGACTGTGGCTCCTTTATTCAGGGTCAAAGAAGTTAGGGTTTAGAATTCTTTCTCTATGTGGGCCAACTACCTGCTGGTTGATGGACTCAGACTATACCCCTGATTCTAGCTACTTTGAAGAGAGAAATACACAGGAAATATTGAGTCTAAGATTTGGATACATCATCAATGTAAACATATCACTTTCTCCTGGGAGAACAGTTCAAAGTTATTTTTTCCCACTAATAGCTAATCAGCAGTAACATAGGAAGGGAAGTACATATAGGGAGACGCAGTGCTGAAGGGCTTTACCATTCTATGTTGCTGTGAGTATGAGCAACCATATCCCATATATATGATAGCTAAATGATCAGATTAATGTCTCCTATGGAAATTCCCTTCTTAACAGTCACCTAAGTTCAAAATCTAAGGCTTCTTTCTTTTGCTTGCTCCTTACATCCAGATATTTACAATTTCTGATTGATTCTACCTCCATAGTGTATTTTTAATCCATCCGTTACCCTTCTGTTCTCATTGTTTTTCTCCTGGTAAAAATCTGGTGGATTGTTAAGTTACCCTTCCACCTTCTAATTCCTCAACTCCCCTTCCCAAGGCCGTGTAATTCATCTTCTTAAAACAAGGCTCTGCCCCGTTGCTATATCAAAAACCTACGAGATGAAGTCTGAGCACCTAAGCCTGCCCTGAATGATGCCTCAAGGTCAGGTTCCAAACTTTTGTTCATTAATTCATTCAAAAATAATTTACAGAGCACCTACTTTTGGCCAGACATCAGGATAGCAAAGTTGGAAAAGCAATTTTACATCTTGTTACGCAGATGTCATGTTCTTGCTCTAATTCCTTTGCCAATGCAGGGTCTCTCCTACCTCCCAGTCTTTGAATTTTGAATACCATCCATCCATGAAGTCTCCAGTCCTTTCCAAAGCATTCCCTGATCTCAACAATGTGAAATAATATATTCTTCTTTGAACCCCTACTGTGCAATGTTTATGGCAATTATCACGTTTTAGTAGTCTGGATATTTAACTGCTAGGATACAATGGCCATGAAGAGTAGAAACTGGGCCTTGTTTATCTCCACTGTCCCTAGAATGGTGACCAATAGCTAAGACACACTCAACATATATTTGTTGAAGGAAAAAAAAAGGCAACAAAAGCAAAAATAATCAAGTGGGACTACATAAAACTAAAAGGCTTCTGCACAGCAAAATAAATGATCAACAAAATAAAAAGTCAAACTATTGAATGGGAAAAATTATTTACAAATCCTATACCTGATAAGGGCTTAATATTCAAAATATATAAGGATATAGAACTCAATATCAAAAAACCCCAAATAATTTAATTAAAAATGGGCAAAGGACTTGAATAGACACTTGTTCCAAAGAAGATATACACATGACCAGCAACAAGTACCTGAAGAGGTAGCTTGACATCACTAATCATCAAGAAAATGCAAAAACCACAATGAGACATCACCTCACACCTGTTAGAATGGCTATTATAGAAAAGACACGTGATAATGAGTGTTGGTGCAGATGTGGAGGAAGGGGAGCCCTCGTGCCCTCTTGGTGGGAATGCAAACTGGTGCAGCCACTCTGGAAAACAATATGGAGGTGCCTCAAAAAATTAAAACTAGAACTACCATATGATTCTGTAATCTCACTTCTGGGCATATATACAAAGGAAATGAAATGAAATCACAGTTTTGAAGAGATATTTACAATAACCAAGACATGGAAACAACCTGTCCATTGACAGATGGATGGATAAGGATGAGGATGGATATGCAATGGAGTATTGTTTTCCTAAGGAAAAAAAAAAGAAGGAAATCTTGTCATTTGCAACAATGTGGATCAAGCTTGAGGGAATTATGCTAAGTGAAATAAGTGAGACAGAGAATGGCAAATACTGTATGATGTTACTTACACGTGGAATCTTAAAAAAAAACCAAACTCATAGAAACAGAAAGGCAGAGAATAGATTGGCGGTTGCCAGGGGCAGGAAGGGGCAAGAGGGATGGAGGAAATGGGTGAAGGTGGTGAAATGTACAAACCTCCAGTTATAAGATGAGTAGGTTCTGGGGATCTATTATGCAGGATGGCGACCACAGTTAGCCAGACTGTATTGTATCCTTGAATGTTGTGCTGAGAGAGGAGATCTTGAAAATTCTCACCACACACATAAAGCAATGGTAACCATGGGAAGTGATGGATGTGTTAACTAACCTTATCATGGTCATCATTTCACAATATGTATGTATATCAAATCATCACACCGTACACCTTCAACTTACACAATGTTATATGTCAATTATATCTCAATAAACCTGGAAAAAAATAAAAATAACTTGCCTGATACCAAAATACAAAAAAAAAAAATAAGAGGGTATTCATTCAAATAAAGAATATTTCAACTGGGTTAGAGGCAGGAGCTTTTGATTTATGACATACGGTAATCGTGAAAAGGAAGAAAGCACATAAACCCTTAATTATTTAAATAAACGTGTGCCAGAGTTGCTTGTCAAGGCCACATCATAATTGAAACGTCACTCTCCTCCTGAACACAGCTAGCTCAGTGTGCTGCCATTGATCACTTTCTAAAGGGCTGGACATTGACCCTCAGTAGGTTTCTGTTTCCTGCACACAAGGGTCAGCAACAGGTGAAATGTGGGACAGTTAGAATTTCAGTTGACCACTGAGGTCCTTCATTTTCCAGCCCAGCACAAAGGCTATTGGAAGGTATCAGACTTGACTTTTCAGTGATATGGAAAGGGTTACGCTGGAGTCCAGCAAACCACCTAAAATGGACATTGAATGTTTCTGTTCTTCAAGGTCTTTAAACGCCTTTCTTCTCAGGCTCCAGCCTTCTGCCATGTTAGCCCCCTTCTCTATCTTTTCCTTCCCCAAATTCCTGCTCACTCCTCATCCAAAATAGTTAGCTGGCTTTTTGTTTCTGTCTCCTTACATGCTCTGCTTTTTCCTTCCCCCTACAAAGTAGAGAAGGAAACTCAGTTACTTTGCTCAGAGGTATTTTTGCCGGCCAGTCAATAACACTTTCTTCCCCAATTACAAGGGATTGAAGACAAGACTGGACTCTGGAAAAATGCTAAAGCTCCCTAGGATTGGGGGCTGGTCCTTTTGACCCCATGGTTTTCAAGCCAAGTGTATGACCCAGTAATGGGTTGTCCAATTTTGACATAGTCGTGTTGCTAGTCATTTCTAGTTTCTAGTTCAAAGGTGCAAATAATGCAGCTTAAAAAAAAAGTCATTAAAAAATTCTTACGGTTTTTACAGAACTTAAAAAAAATATATTCTTTGAAGCGGGGGAAATCGGGAGGGGTAGACGAACCATGAGAGACGATGGACTCTGAAAAACAAACTGAGGGTTCTAGAGGGGAGGGGGGTGGGAGGATGGGTTAGCCTGGTGATGGGTATTGAGGAGGGCACGTTCTGCATGGAGCACTGGGTGTTATGCACAAACAACGAATCATGGAACACTACATCTAAAACTAATGATGTAATGTAGGGGATTAACATAAGAATTAAAAAAATTCTCATAAAAAATATATATATTCTTTTTTCAGTCCAAGGACAAAGGGGAACACAGCCCATTGCATATCTGAAGGAGGTGGTTGTGGGCATAGCCACACACAGCCAGGACCCCTGGAAACGTAGGAATCTTCCTGGAATATAGGCTTGTTTATTTTTCGTCCAACTGCCTTCATTAAGGGCAGCAAAGGAGGAACATTTATTGGCTGCCAGCACACCTATGAAAAGCAAAAGCCAACTCTTCTCCTGTCTCTTTCTGTCCATCTCCTCTGCTCTCCACACCCTTCCCCCCACTCCAGCCTGGGAAACTGGGAAACTGAACCTAGACATCCCATGGGACTGACTGGGTTAAACCCAGGCACCCCTAAGCCAGGGACAGTATTTGGAAATCCTTATCTTTCTCCCTCCCTGACTCTTAGCTACTGGAAGATTATACCCACTCTTGGAGAGCCTGATCATTGTCCGTGAGAACCTTACTCCTTAGGCTGCTGCCAGAGAAGCACCCCAACCACAGGGGCTGTGTTTCAGAGGTGCTGAGAGAGAGGCCCCCAGGGGCACAAGCACAGGAGTTTCTGGGTTTCCTTCATCCCTAGCAGGTGCCTCGCCTCCAGCCATTCACCTAGCCCCTGGGGAGAAGCAGGGCTCTTCTCCCTCTCCCCCTGGCAATCCCCTCCACACCACAGCGAGGCGGCTTGTGCACAGAAACCAGGAAGGGGAGAGTGAGGACCCACACCCTGTGCCCATCCCAAGTCTGGTGGTGTCCCCCCGCCCCCCGCCCCGGTCCTCCTCACTGTGCCCATCCCCAAACTTAAGCCATGAGAATAAGGACCATGCCACCTAAGTTGAAAATACTCAACTTCTCTGTGTCGCAGGGATGCACCACAAGGCTGAAAAATAAACAGAGACTCTAACATTGGGACCCCTGCTCTTTCAGGAGAAGGGACACTTTAGAGCTCAGAGGCAATGATTGGTGGACCCTAAAAAAGCTGATTTCAAACAGGAAGCAGAGTAAAGAAGAAACCAAGGCCCCTTACTGGGTTTTGGAGCGCCACCGCAGAAGATTCGAGGCTTCAGGACAGCAAAGGCTCTGCAATGTTATTAGAGAATATTACCGTAGGGACGAAGCCCGCACAGTAAGGGCGCTTCCAGATGCCTTAGTGAGCCCAGCCAGCAGCCAGTCCAGCCACATCCGCGCCGGGACGCTGACCCAGCATCCTCCTGGAACAGCAGAGAACACACGAGAAGCGGATCGAGCACGAAAAAAGGGAGAAAGGTGCCATCGCTTCTCCTTTGGAGATTCACACATGAAAATCAGGCTCGACTTACGTCCAGAAGCCACCGTTAGGGCAATAATATTTAAACTTATTTTTTAAAAGTTCTTTTCAAATATAGTTCTTCTAAAAATCATCGAGAGACAATTTAAAGATGGGAAATCTAAGCATTTATTTAACATCAATCTGCCAAGCTTGAAACATACCAAACCTCTCTAAACTGGTTGAGTTTATGTTGACATATCCATGAATATAATTCTACAGTGTATGAATTTAAGAAAACAATGGGTTTCGATAGCTTCAGTGTATCACTGCAGGGAAACGCATTACTATTCATTTATAGTTGATAAATATTAAAACCCAGAATAAAGTTAAAGCCAGTCTTTTATCAGAAAACCCACCATTTCCTTTCTCCCGTTCCTCTCCCCCAAAATAAAACCTAGTATTCATTTTTTTAAAATTTTATAACTAAAAGAATTTTTTTTTTTTTTTGCAGAAAACTTAGGTTTAATAAATCATGGCCATGAGCTAACCCACATTTGAATCTGGAAAATGCGCTTGGCATTATCCTTCTCTGTTCACATATATTTGAAGTAAATTACATCAAATTGTATTTGAAATACCAAACTGGCATTAATGGAAGCTTTTTTTGCTCCAGGCACCATTTTAAAATAGATGAGCATAAAAATGCAGCCTGCATCATTAAGTTTATATGAAACTAGTGAGAATAAAAATCACCATGTAAGTTCTAATAAGATGTGTTTTTCATTCCAGTTTAATAACCCAAGACTATATTCATCTTCCAGTATAATAAATACACCGAGAGGAATGTATTCTTTTGTGGGCTTAACATGTTGAGGTTCCTTTTTTTTTTTTTCCAAGAAGATAGAGTTTTCTGAGAAGCTGGGTGAAGAAAATTCTTTAATATGGCAGTGCAGAGTATTATTATCATAAATAATTAATGTGCACAGCAGAAGAAAGCCGAGCTTCATTAATAATTCTTATTTTTAGTTGGCATAAGCTAGAGGTGCTGTATCTTCTTTCATCCTATCTATGTCAATTTCCTTGATTTTAATTTAATAGATGTTAAAAATTTTAAAGTGATGGTGCATTATGCAGCGGGTTTTTGTTTTTGACTAAATAACATCCTATCACTAATTCTTACCTGGCAGGATATTTATAGAAACGGGCAAAAAAAGGAAGGAGGGAACAAACATTGGGATGAGGCAAGGTTGAGTGGGTATCAATGTCAATACCTTTCATCTCCCATTTCCCTTTGGGACCAGTTAAGATGCTCCTTTGATTAGAAACCTCAGGAAATATTAAGAAGCTCCGCCATGAATTTCAGCTCATCAAACTCGCCTGTTTATTTTTCAAATTCAGGGCTGATCCACCTTCTACATCCTGAAAACACAGGTTCTCCCTGACACAACCTTGCATTTGTGATCCACTACATCGCTTGTCAAAACCTCCAAATCTTTGATCCCAGGCGTTTGTAATTTATTAATTCAGCATCAGAGCAGGAAAGCAGCGAAGTGTTTCTGATTAGCACAATGGAAGAAATAAAGAGCCTGCGATGCAGGGCAGCGGGGTTGTGCTTTACGAGGAAGAACAAGCAGCATCCATGACATTCCAACTTAGGAGGACTGATACCAGCCTGAGCAACTGTGAGAGCCAGTCATTGCTCTTTCATGGGGGAAAGAAGGCCTGGAAGAAAGGGTAATTGCAACCAACCTCGGGGGGGTGGGGGTGGGAATAATTCTGACGTGAACGAACCTGAATCCTGGGTCTCGGCGTTTTTTGCAGCCCTCTCTGCAGAACGCCAGAGCTGAGATTCTTATTTGCAGCCACCAGGAGCTCGTTCCGTAGCTGGCCTTCCCCTCACGGGCAAGCTTTTCATACAGTTCAGCTAAGGTGAGGATGGAAATCCAAGCACCGCTTACAATAGGATATGAGATACTTCTGCCCCCAGTCTCCTGTGTCAGGATAATTCAAGCGCTCAGTTTAATTCCATTTGCCTGGGTATGGATCGTGGGTCCTGGAAGTCACTGCTGATGCTGGATGAGCAACAGCAAGCCCCATGCTCCCTTCAGATCCCCGTAGTCACACCTGGCACGTGGCCTCCTCCTTGGAGCTGCGCCGTAAGATGCAAAAAGAACCTGGGGCTAAGCAAGGTCCTCTTCCTGCTCGCGGGCTGGGTTTCACATTCTCTAATTAACTGCAAGTTGTGGCATCAGGGATCCCGGGTGGCTAACCCTCTCCAAGTTCATTGTTACCAGCTGATAGGACTGAGTAATTAGAAAGATGCCTTGTGTTTATTGAGTACTTACTATGTGCCAAGCATCACTCTGCTTAACACATGGCATCTACCTATCTAATCTTCACTGTGAAGCTCTGAGGGCCAAGTCAACATTATTAAAAAAAAAAAAAACAATCAAATTGCTTCATCTGTAAAATGGGCAAAAAATTTAGTTTGAGAGGTTACATAATTTTCTATAGTCAGTTGCATGCCAGGACGAGTGGTCAGGCTCAGAGAAGAAGCCAGATCTATTTGGAGCTATATATCCATATCTGTATCTTTATTTCTTTCTGTACATCATATATACGTGTAGGTATATCACCATCTATCTATCTATCTATCATATACGAAAATGAATTTGTGGTTAGCATCACTGGCCTTTAATTTTCTGTTAATCATTATTAGCTGAGTGTTAAGGGTTTTAATCTGTTTATCTATTTTTCTTACCACGCAGCATTCACCCAGACCACCTTTCTTTGCCATGACTTCATGTGCTCCCTGAGTATATACAAGCTTATCTTCACATCAGTAGGAGATGAGTATTTAAAGAAAAGTTAATCTGGAGCCAAAAATACATATCATACCATGAATTTCAAATGCAACATCCACACCACCTGCCAAGCCCAGCCCACTGGCCCTGCAGCGGTAGGTAGGGCCATTTACCTGCAAGTGGGGGGCCCGTTCTAATCTAGGCTCGAGGTCTGAGGAGCCGTGGCTGCTTTGCAGCAGGAAGCTGAGCTTGGGTGGAGAGCACACAGCCTGTTTGAGCTCAGCCTCTGCTATTGGGCGACATGCTGGCTATTCTAAACTTAACTGACTCTCTTTGACCTCGCAGACTCTGAACCTTATCAGTAATCTTTGTGTCCTTGCAGGTGTTCCTACAAACACAGTTCCTAGACGGGACGTGCTCTGACCTCTCTTCCCGCCCCCCAATACCACTCGCCTGGCCATATCACTATTACTCTCTTTGCACTTCTCTCAGGTGGGCCTGCTGTTTGCAATTTGGTTTTTCTGCCGACCCAGTTTCCTGAGCTAGGCTACACATTCATCCTGAGCAGGGGATAGCTCTCGTCTTGTTCAGTGCTTGGACCTAGATGGCCTTCAATAAAAGTGTGTTTATAGGAATGAATACATGATTAGATAAAGATTGCACTGTGGAAGATATCCCATCCCTCCAGGCTAGCTGATCTGCTCGCCATCCCTGCCTCACCCACCTGGGGTTATTACTGCCTGGACCCTCGAGAGATGCCGATTAGAAACAAATTGAGGTCTCCCCTGTTTAGACTTGGTCTGGCTGCTTCCGTCTTTCGCATTGGAAAGATCATCCCTTTGGGCAATGCCTGTGGTCCAAGCACTTGTTTTGCACCCTCCGCTGTGCAGGTGCCCCTCGAGAACCCTGCAGAATGCGTTGTGAAGGGCACGCTCTGAGATTAGTGTCTCTCTTTAGAGCTCCCCATCTTTCTCGTTTGGTGACACAGTGAGGTTACATTACTCTCCCTGGGTAATATCTTAGAATTTCCATGGCAAAGACTCCAATGAGATAAACACACCTGTGTTTTAATTGTGTGTTTGCTTCAAGAACAGCAAGGGAGAAAAGTTTTTGTTTAATGCTCCCAGGGTCAATAATTGGCAAAGGAGAAAAATGATGCTGGAGGTGAGAGTTGCCCGTTGTGTAGTCTCAGTATCCATGCTGAAAAACAAACAAGAATTGCAGCCTGGTTCCACTGTTCCCCAATTTCTCCAGCCCAGCCCAGATGATCTCTGCATTGCAGAGTATTAGATTACTCACAGTAAACTTGTGGTTGGAAGTCAAGGAGTTGGTCTGGGAAAGAGTGCTTGTACTACATGTGAAAATCCTGACCTCAGACACATTGGGGTCAGGAAGAAAGATGTATTCCCGATGACCAAAGTCAAAGCAGGCTGCAGAAATGCCAGGGAATGCTATTATGAACAGAGAAACCTTGTTTAATTTAATACAGTTTTTGTCTGGCTCAGTTGGAGAATGGTACATGCTACTCAATAAAATACTTATTTAATAGAGATTTTGCCTAGTGATTAAGAGAATGGACTGCAGACCTAAATTGCCAGGGTTCAAATCTTGACTATAGCTTTTACTAGCTGTGTGATCCTGGGCAATTTATTTAACCTCTCTGTGCCTCCAGTGTCTCATGGAAAATGGGGATTCTCTTAGGGATGTGATAAGGATTTCAACAAATGATATACCTTAAAAAAACCTTAAAAGAGTGCACGGCACTTAGCAAATACTTAATAATGATCAGGTACTTGTATTATTATTATTTTACTCATGCTTTTTAAAGAATTAAAATATAACACAATTTCCATTTAACACTAGTGAATTTTTCTTGGGTAATGAATTCAGAGACATGCAATACTTTGGTTTCATCACTGCAGTTCTGTTAGTTAGGGAGTCAACATCCATTTAAGCAGATCCTCACCACATAGCGGGAATTGAGACTGCAAGTCCACACCTCACCCAATGGTCATCCAACTTGTATGAGGTAAATTTGTACCTGAACATCCGTTTACTAGTTTATGAGTCATAATCTACCACCAAATTGAATGGACATGTTTGCTTGGTTCAATCAATTCATTCCCTTCTTTTATGTGGAAACCAAATTAAGATGCTATGGCTGGTTTTTGACCATAGGGAGTTGAGTGATCTCTAGGGCATTTCTTGGAGTGGTGGTGACCTACAGAATTATTTGCATGCACCTGCCACATACCACAACACTTTCCAGGTTCTAGTGAGCTTTATCCTTACACTGGAAAAGAAGCAATAAGGGTTTCTTACTCTCCACCTCTGTCTTTTCTGGATTCCATTTAGCTCCATGCCCCTCAGGTCTGTTTGCCATGGCAATACCCCATCACATGTCACCCCACAGGGCTGTTCTCTCAAATAGGTTTTTATTGCAAGTTGTACTTTGACTAAAACGTCACTTCCTAATAACATCTAAAGGAGGGCCCTTAGTTCCAGTATTAAAATGACCCAGAATCACACTCTGGAATCCTACAACAGGAGAGGAGTGCTTTTTTCTCTTCAAAGAATGTCACTTTCTGACATTTCCTGTCCTGGAGTGGCTGTTTTGGATGTCATCTGACTTTTGGCTTATAACTCAATGCACTCTCCTTATCACCATTGTGTCAACTATCATTCTGTTGGTAAACTTAAAAATGCCATTTACTACATAATTTTGGTCAATAAAATGTCCGATAGGCTATAGATTTACTGTATCTTTTAAACTAGTCAATAAGATAAAATCCTCTAAGTCACACCAGAAACACTGTACAGACCTACAAAAGGAAAAAGGGGCAGCAGGTCATTCTTAAGGTAACTTGGGTCTGTTTATTATTCCATTTATATCTATTTCAGCAAACAAAGAAACATCATCAGCACTGTACCCCCACCTTTTTTGTAAAAAGTACCTTGCTCCAGAAAATTTGTTCCAAAAGGAATGTAGCCAAAATGGGGTTTTAACAATTATCTGTGCCATAAAGTGTTTCACTTTTGATTAAAACGTATTGCACTTGAGAAATGATTGAACAACTGGTTGGAAGTCACAAAAATATTAACCATAATGAGCTCATTTAAATAGAAACAGACGTGCTATCCCGCTGGTTGTCAAAAGTTTTCAAAGACGGTTTCTCTCGAGTAAGCAGGGTCCTGCAGACTGTGTCCATCTGTCTTCATGAAAGAACATTTTACGTACTACGGAAGGAAATGCTCCTGTGAAAACACCATTTGGAATTATTGATCTCTTGATCACTTGTGGATCTCAGTGGGAAATCAGAACAGCAAGGCTCAGACAGGAATCACCAGTGCCAAGAACATTTAAAAAATTTTTTTTGGATTAATAGGTGGCTGGAATAAAAATAAAATCATATTTATTAAAGAGGGAATATGTTTCATTCCTCTCTTGAATCACAGAAAGGATTTTTTGTTGTTGTTTTTTTTTAAGTTTTCCCAAAGCCCTCCTTGGTCTTCCCTTAACATAGTGAAAGAAACAGAAAAGAAAACTGTACGGCTTCTGTCTGTGGGTGTGTTCCCACTTCTCAAATCCCTGGCCTCAGCTGCTGGGGAGGCACACAATGAAGCTAAGCACTCAGTGGGGCTCGAAGACACACGTTCTACATTCTTCCTTCATTGTGTGTCCCTGGTGAATAACAGGATTCCAGAAAGCATCAGGACTCAAGGGCAATTGTAAGATGTCTGGTGAGACAATGTATGCTATGTTGCTACTATTTCCTTAAACCTAGGCCACAGAATTCCAGGGAAGGAAGGGAGCTTAGTATCAAATTTACCTTTTCTTCCTTTTACATAGAAAAAATTAAGGCCCAGAGAAGTGAAATGGGATCTTGTACTTGATGCTCACTTGTTCTTTAGGAGAAATGCCTCATTTTAGTGATGTAGAAGTCTGACTTTGCCAAATAAATAAAATGAAAAGAGGTTGGTTTTAAGACACTTGAAAAGCAACCCCCACACGTTATCTTTCAGCATCTTCTTTGTGGTTATATAGGTAGGTCTCTAGTATCTGGAGGCGCTCATAAATATTTGTGGAATGATTAAGTAGATGAAAGAATGGGCTCTGAATCTCTATGACAAATGACAAGTTCACAAATAGTTGTGACACATGCATGGGAATGTGCAAAATAATGTTACATTTCCAGAGGAAAAGACAAAATATTTGCACCTAACAGTTACAGCTAGGCATGAATGGAGTTTTGAATGTTGCTGGAGGCCTGAAGAGAATGGGAAGCCATGTCTGATTTAAGGTTTCCTGAAATGTTACGGAAGCCTATTACGTAAAAACGGATTTGGTTTCAGGATTAGGTTCTTTCTCAGAACTGTAGTGATCATTGCTCTTCTTCATATTTTCCCTTTTTATTTTGCTTTAGAGGTGCGTATTGAGGGAAAACTAAATGGGGCAAACTTTGCTTCACGGTGCTTTCGAGGCATTCAGGAGAAATTCCTGTCCAGGTGCATATATCCGACTCCTGCTCATCTCCATTGGCCAAGGAAGATGTGCGTCTGGCTTCTTTGCTGATTCTCTCTTGAGACTCCCAGGAGTGATTGCTCGGGTTCCCAGGGCCCGTCACACGTCATTTCCGTCACTTCCGTCATTTCCGCCGGGTCGGCGCAGAGCTTGGCGGAAGTAGCGTGTGAGTAAGAGCGCCACCTGCAGTACGCATAACCCGTACCTCCATCAGCCCAGACCACTTCCTGGGTGATGTCCACCGGGTGTGTGTGTGTGTGTGTGTGTGTGTGTGTGTGTGTGTGCGCGCGCGCGTGCAAATGCGCACGCGCCTCCTTCTTATCCCGGGTTCTGTTCCCCTCACCTGTTTAAAGACACTTTGATAGCCAATTCTCCTCCCAATCCCGATGATAGTCTAGCTCAAAAAATAAAAGGACTGTCACCTAAAAAGAGTCACAGCTAAGGAGGTGTGGGAAACCAAGCATAGACGCTTTTTAAAAAAAAAATTAATAATTGGTAGAGAGGAAAGAAATGTTCGGTGACTATATTTTTTTATTGTTTTTTGCTTTTTGGTTTTTGTTTTTTCCTCCTTGGCATCGGGCTGTCTGTGTAATAAGGATGAAATGGGTTTTAGAGGGATGAGGCCCCAGCAATGCTTGAGAGGCTGGCTGGGGGAACAGCCTCCAAGGCAGAGCCATTCAACTGCCTTCAGTCATTTCCTATTTTTAATATTAAAGGAATATGGAGAGAAACAGGACAGAACATAGCGTTCTGGGAAACCAGTAATCAAATGGCCTAAAGCTAATGTTTACTTTTTGGAATGTTTTATGAAGGCATTACTTGGAGATGTAAAAAAGAGAGAGAGCACCTAATAATAGCCTTTCAGTGGCGGAAATAGAAAAGCAGCACAGACATGATAATTGAATTTAGTTTGGATGGTCAAAATCTGTGTGATCCTACAGCTGTATTTTCTAAACCATCCGCTTGACTTTTAATACATGTTCCACGTTTTGTTTCCTTTGCCCATTGCTGCATTTGAAAATTGCTAATTACCTTACAAGCCTATTCAATTTTCCTTTGCTACTAATTTTTTCTTTCCCTCTTGCAAAGGAAGATGCTCTGCCATCATTTCTCCCCAATCCTCAGTTCCTTCACCCAGCCATCGGAGCAGGTCAACAGAGGATTAGAGTCAAAGCAGATCCTGAAAAAATAGGAGAGAAAAATCAGCAAGCCCAGCTCCATTCCCCAGGCATGTAGGTTGATGACTGCTTGCACTTTGCCCTACATATTTCAACTTGGTGCACACGACAGGCAGACTAAAGGAATGGGAGTGTTTTATTGCACTTAATTAGAGAATAAGTACCATTTGAATTATGGAACCTGGGCTCCAAAGTTGTGGTATAATTTTACTTATATATTTTGAGTCCTTATTACATTTTGTACAAACATTCATGTCCCCAAACCCTTTTTGGAATCATCCAAGAGAAGAATCTCCATGTGTCCCAATAGATGTTTATTTGACCTTGGGTTGCTATAAAGAGCAGTGCTATGTCCTTACTATAATTTAATATTGCTCTCTAATGTTTATATTATGACTTCTGCACATCTAGGAGCTCATAAGATGACACTGGAATTTGCAACTTAGTCCCATATATGTGGACTTGAATAGACTTGCAATATGAAGAAAATAAAAGATCTACTACAGTTAGACTCAGAAAAAATTATTGACTATGTTTGTCTTCTTTACTCTTTGTTTCTTAGTAGCCTAGAATAATAACCTTTAACATTTGAATAAAATGTTTATAAAGTATTTGCAAATATGTTCTCCCATCCAATGTCATGTGCATTAGAGCACGATCTCCTCAGAACACTGAGGTTCTGGTAGGTGAGCTAAGTTACTCAAGTTATTCAAAACTGCTAATAAGGGATAGAGCTGGGACACATAGCCACTCATTCATTTATTCACCAATATCTATGGAGTACCTATTACATGACGGGCGTGATGTTAGGTGCTGAAAATACAACCCAACCCCTGTCCTTCAAGAGTTTATTATCCAGGGGAGATGACAAATATATGCTAAAAACCAAATATTTACTTGTAGTCATCATATAAACTGTGAAGGAAAAGCACAATGAACAATAAGGGTATAGAGTAGGAAGCCTATATTCACCAGTTAATTGCAAGAAACTGAATCTGTTCTAGCTAGCTTAAAAGGAAAGAGATCTGTTAGAGGGTAATGATTTTATAGAGACTTCTGGGCGGACTAGTAAACCAGCTAGGATGGGGCTGCCAGGAACTATGACAGCAATAGATGCATCTACTCCACAGAACATAGGCCTTATCCAGACCTCACTGCAAGGGAGTTTAGGAAATAGATGTTTGTTTGTTTAGCTTTCTAGCATTTGTCTATGGGAAAGGCCACTGGGTGAGGCTTGAGGTGGGTGTTAGGCAGCCAATCCAGTGTACTGCCTCAAGATCCTAACCTAGTCTGGCGGCTATGGTTGACTTCCCTAAGACTTGAGTTCAGCTGACATTGGAAGATTGTGGAGGAGCTTGAGATGATTAGGTGAAGGGACACAGGTCTGGAGGAAAAAACATTGCATGTACTGGGGACAGCCCTTTGGAAGGGTCCCAGTGCAGATAGAGCTTTAGGCATTAGAACGGTTGAAAGAAGGCCAGGATAGCCAGAGTGTATCAAGGGAGGTAAAAAGGGGTCATAAAGGACTTTGAGAACAAAGTAAGTAGTTTTGAGGGCTTCCTAAAGCCAATGGGAAACCATTAGTGGGTTTTCATCATGAGAGTTACCTAGGTCCTCTGAGTCTTATTCTGTTAATCTTTTCCCTTCTCTTCATAGATCTTGTGATCTCATGGTTTCAATAATCTCTAAATTCATTTCTGGACTCTTTGCAGAGAAAGTGAGCTATTCTAAAAGCTAGCTTGGCCAACCTATTTAGAGAGTTGCAGGCTGAGGGAAAGCCACGGACTGATCCCTACATCTGGCAGTTCAGCCTCTCTGGGGTGATACAGTAAACGAGGATCATGATTCAGAGCAAGGTGCTGAGACATGATTGCATTTCATGTAAAGCTTGCTGCAGACCATGGTCTGTGCTGGGCATAGGGTGGTGGTATCTCTGAGGCTCTCAGATTCTGTGACTACTCCCCATTCCCAGGATCACCTCTTGCTTGGTACTTTTGATGTACCATCTCCTTCTCCAGAGTGTGGCTAAAGTTGGCATCTTTGCATGCAGTGATGTGGGGATTGGCCCCTTCTCTAGGCTAGAGGCGAGGGCAGTTAATATCCATCTGGAAACTCAGCAGAGCTTGGCTCACACTAAAATCTCCCTCTGCTTATTAATAACCTACCAGAATTCTCACTGTCCCCTTTTAATAAATAGGATCTGGAACACCTTAAACAAATGACATCTAACCTATTATCCAAATTTTCTAAAACTCGGTTTTTTCATTTTTTACCTGAGTTCTTAGCTATGTCTAAGGAAATTCTCTTAGTATGCAAAGGCCATCCTGGGTACATATATTATTCGATAATTTCAAGTGAAAAGCATTCTTCCTTACTATTGTAAATTAATTCCTCTTTAATTTTATAAATCCAAACAGTTTTCTGATACTTCTAATTTTGTGGCGAATCTAATCAATAAAGTATAGTTCTGAAAGAAGTGGAAGTCTGCGGCCATTTTTATTTTAAAATCCTAACAATTTCTTTTGGAAAATTTGCTAGAAGACAATTTGATGATACTCTCATAAATCAATGAAGATAGTTTTAAACACATTTAGCCCTACTAAATTGTCTTAAAATAGGTCAGTTATGTACCTATAAAGTATATGAAGGCAGAGACCGTTATATGTCCAGTTCACTGCTCTGTCCTCTCTGTCCTAGCAACTTATTCAATTATGTTTTGAATGAACAACAGCAATTGTTCAGTACTGAGTATCAAGCCAGTAAAATTAGACCATATTTCTCTTTAACTAGGATATCTTTGTGAAGTTCTAAGAATCTTACACCTCCTAAATGGAATTACTTCTGGGGCCCTGAGAGTTTCAGGAGAAACTGTCACAGATATTTAGAGAAGTATACTCGACCTCCAGAAAGTACATTAGAAAAAAAAAAGGCAAAGCAAAACATCAGCAGAAATAAAAGGTATCTATGTAGCTCTTTGTCTTCAGAGATGCTTTGAGACCCCAAAGATTTCTTCTTTAGGAAGACAGCATTAAGGATTCATATCTCTTTTTAAAGCCATGGGGGAAATGCACCATGGTCAGTAGGAGTAGAAGCAGACTCCCTTGACCATGGTGGGTTTAGAGGCTGCAGCAGAATGGAGAGTTTGAATTGACAAGTTGTCTTGAATTGAGTCATCTGAGGGTGACCTGTCTCATCTTGCAGCAAGAGACACACCTGGTCTATAAATCCAATCCTAACAGATTTCTACAGGAATTATTGGAGCCTAGATAATATTCAGGATGGAATGAGATAACAAGTAGATAAATGAATGTAATTCATTATTCTGATCTTCATAAGTAATATTCTGTTGCTTTTATTTTTCTTCTGAAAAGAACTTCATCTCTGCCTATCACCTCCTGCTTCTAAGAGAGCTGTTTTATCAGCCCTGCGAATAAGATCATGGTATATGACCAAATAACCAACAAACCCTCCAATACCTCTGGCAGCTATTGGAGTTTATAGGCAGTTTCCCTAGCTGGCAGGGATTGCTTCTGTGGGAAGTCTCTTGAGCTGCATGGGAATTTACTGGGGATTTTTTTTTTATGTTTGATAATGATATAGATAAATTCAGTCTCTTCTCCTGGCCTCTTACTCTCAGGCAAAAGAAAAATACAATCTTGTCCCAATTTGTCAGACATTTTCTTTTACTGAGACATAATATTCGCTTGAGACATAATTTCACTTCATTTGTTAACTATGAACAAATGCTCTTTTTGATTTATCATTTTTAATAAGAAAGTTATATCACCATCATTGGATGAATGAACTAACAAATTGTGATCCATACATGCAAAGGAACACAACTCAGAAATTAAAAGGGGCAAACTATTAATTCACACAATCACATGGATGAATGTCAAATGTATTTTGCTAAAGTGAAAGAAGCCAGAACCAAAGGCTACATAATGCATGAGTCCATTTAGATGACATTCTGGAAAGGCAAAACTATAGGGATGGAAAACAGGTCTGTGGTTGCCAGGGACTGGGTCTGGGGAAGGGATTGACTATAATGAAGCAACATAAGGGAATCTGGGGGGTAATGACAATATTCCATATCATGACTGTGGTGATGGATACACACCTCTACGCACTTATCAAAACCCATACACCACAAGGAGTGAATTTTATTTTATAAAAAATAACAGGAATAAAAGCTGTATAAAATAAATCTACAATGAAATATTATCAAGAAAGCAGGCAGCTTTATGTGTTGATCATTCCTTGTATAGAGCAGACTAGAAGACTATGGGTATATAAAGATACAGTCTACAGTAATGTTTCCCAAAGTGTGCTGTGTGGAACACAAGCATCTCTAAATACGTCACTGGGTGATGCTCAAAAAAAAGGGTTTCAAATTGCTCCTCAATGGAAGGATTCAGTGTCAAATGAATCTGGGAAAACTTGCATCCATAATCGCATTCCCCTTTTGGAAAGTTATGGTCTATATTAATATAGCAAAACACACAAACATAAGTGACAACTGCAGACACAAACTTTAACTTAGTAGTTCTCAGACTTGATTGAGAATGGAATTCTGTTATTCATAAATTCCGTTATTCATAGAACATCAGTTAACATCTAATGGTCACAATTTGAGAAATGCTGATCTACAATAGAGTGGACATTTGACCACAGAATCACAGAATCTTAGTCCTAAAAGGAAGCTCTGGAGGGCCTCCTGTGTTTTGGATGGAGCACAACTTAGCCATTTGTTGACAGAGGAGAACATATCCTACTTTCAAGCATGACCAGTTCCTAATTTCACAGGTGTTTTTTTTTTTCCTTGGTAATACAATCCATATTTAACAATTTTCTACATCACAATATTCTTCCTTAGCATAAGCCTAAATGCTTCTTCCTCTGATGTGTACATTCTCTCTCTCTCTCTCTCTCTCTCTCTCTCTGCACTTCCTGCCCCTCCGACCTGTGAAATTTGGAAACAACTCCTTGCCATATGCTGTTATAACAAAGAGCTCATCTGGGAGAACAGTGGTGATCTCTGGGGATGCTCACAAGGATACCCTCCTTGTCTGGCACCGCCCTTAAAACAGAGGAGTTGATGCCCAGCTAGCATGCCCATCCTGTGTCCCTGTCCCCACTGTGGCCTCACAATTGATGCAGGTCTGCTCATAGACCCACCAGATCCTCTCTCCCAGGTGCAAGAGAGACAAGCCTCGGGATGATAATGATAGACTGGATCTCCTTAATGCCAGGGCCTGAGAGACGAGGTTTATGGTTTTGCCCTTTCCAACACTTGTTTCATTTCATTTGTTTGGTTCAGCTTTCATTTGCATTCAGTGGGTTACTCCAGTCTCTTCAAGTAAATTCCCTTTGAGCTAAAGTGGTTTTTATTACCTGCATCCCCCCAAAACTTTAGCACACTGGGAGAGACCCCGTATCTTCCAATATCTTATCTGCCTGGAGGCCACATGGAGCAAACACTGGCCGAATTCCGCACATTTCTGGAGACAAGTACTAGGGAAATGTGGATCCATTCCAATTTACCTGCAGATTAAGTACAAAATTGCATTCATGCTCTGGTTCTTCCCACTGGCCCCCTTCAAGTTCTTATTCCTGCACTTGGGGTCCGTCTCGCTTCCCTCTGGTTCCCAGGGACCTGGGAGGTTTTATTTAAATCCACCCTAGAGGAGAGTTCATTTCCAATTACCTCCTTTCTGTAAGTAGGATGGTCTCCACTAGCTGTGTTTCCTTGCAATTCCTCTTTTTTTCACTTTTCAGCCATTTCCAGCTTCTCTGAAATCCTCTTGCAGGCTCTTCCCGTGACACTAAATACTTTAGGAGGTGACTGAGTCATGTGGAGATGTGCATGGAGTTTTCTGGTATGGAGTCGAAGAGAGGCCTTACTTTTATCTTGACATCTGGATAGGCGCATTTAACTAAACTGTGCATTTTGGAATGGTTCCAAAGCACCTGAGGACAGTCACAGTACCTCTGAGGTTTGCAGTAATGCAAAGATTTATATGCGGCATTTACCCCATGCTGGTTCAGAGTGTTATTCTTTTTCATCATTGATTTATATACTTGCTCCAAGTTTTTCCATTTGTAGGTGGGATCTCCGTGTCAGTCTCTGCACATATGCGGCTTGGAAAACACCGCTTGTCTCCCACAGCCCTGCAGTGCCCGGCACAAAACCAGGCAGAGGAGTAGCCACAAGGAACTATCTCCGAAATATTCATTGTCCTTGCAAAGGTGAGAGCAGAGCAGCCGAGTATGATCCCAGGGGCTTCCTGCATTGTATTATCAAGCATTTTGGTATTTCACAGTTTCCAGAAGAAAAACACACACACAATGAAACTGCTTTAGACATGACCAAAGCTTTATAAGGAAACATTTTTTTTTTTTAATTTAAGTAATTTGAGGTCAGTGTTCTTAAGTCCCACTGTAAAGCTCAGATCTCCCCGGCTCTGCTGGAATGTGCCTTCTGCCCTCAGCCGCCCCCACAGCCAGGTGAACTCGATTCGTGTTTTTGGCAATGTTGGCAGGTCCTGGCATGGCAGCCCTCTCTGAGCCTCTCCATCTGATTCTCACCTCCCGTTCCTCCACCAGCATGAACAGAGAAAGCCTCATAATTCTGCCAAGGATCATATATTGGAACTTGGTGGGAAATTACCAACAGCATCGATTTCATCTTTGAATTTTGCTTGAGTATTTAAGTGGTAGGAAATTATACAAATAGATCAAGACAAACAATCAAGGACATTTTGGAGAAATATTCACTCTTTTGTACGCACAGAGCTCAATCATAGGATGCTTTCGGAGCTTGTAAACAGGCTCGGCCAGGTGTCCTCAATACCATTCCTGTGTCATCCCCATGCCAGCCTGGTTTGCCCAGGAAGCCGGATGGGACACTCACACCCCCGATTATGATTTGAGGGGAATTATGATTCCCCTCCGTCTGCAAGGCTGATGGGCTTCAGGCCCTTTCTGGATCATTTGCCCCTCTCTGGGGTAAAGGTAGTGCCAGAGAGGTGTGGTGGCCGAGAGGACCATCTTCCCTGCACCTTCCCTAGACCCCAGACTATTCTGGATACCGCTTCACCGTGTTCTCCCAGTGCTCTACACCCTGAGTGAGGCCTGTGCACTTGTTGGTCTTCCTGATGACCCTGAGCCCTTTGTAGACTGGGCTGTCAGTTCTTTGTATGACTAATGCTTGTCCTAGGTAGGTACTTACTCATCATTTGTTGAATGTTGGCCTCTCCAAGCATACTTGGCCAGCTCCATCATTTAGCTTAATGTATTATTTGGGACTGGATTATTGCCTGTGCCCCTCAATGAAGAGAAAACACCCTCCTGTTCTCTGAGTCCCAGAATAGCTGCTCTCTTCTTCCTCGAGGGCCCGTAGGGACTGAGCAGCAGAGAGAGAGAGAGAGAGAGAGAGAGAGGGTCAGATTATGAACGACAAGCATCCCAGCTGAGAGCTCCTACCTGAAAACTGTTCTTTCAGGGTCCATTAGGCTCTGACCTTGAACTGGTGGCGTCTCTTTGATATTAAGGGTGGAACTGAAAAAATGGAAAAGAGAAGGTAATATATCAGAGAGAGCCCTGGACTCCCCACTTAACTGTGGGGTTTTTTTTTTTTTTTTGGATAACTCGTACGGACCGAGTGCTGGCTATGTGCCAGCCGACGGTGAATCCCATTAGAACACGGTCTCATTGAATCCTGACAAACCTCTGAAATCACCATTTCTTCCCTTTTTTTGCATATAAACTGAGGCGAAGGGAGAGTAAGAAACTTCTCCAAGGTGACGCAGTATGATATTTCTATCCCAGAGCTAGGATCCAGGTCTGAGGATGAACCCCAACACAGGTGCTTTCACGCCTGACCCGCATCCCCTTTATGGCAAAGGATGGCTGCTGATAAGCTACATGATGTCGGCCAGGCCATTTAACTTCTCTGAGCCTCAGTTGACTGGAACGAAATTTAGGAATGGCAAAACCTAGTCACAGGATCCTCAGGAGGCTTAAACGAGGTGACATATGAAAGCAGGAACAGCAGAAGCATGATCCTGGCGCACGGGAGGCATTAAATACAAATGCTTTTTCACCTCCTTAGAGCTGACTATGCCTTAGGCACTCGGGAAACTGACTGAGCGATAAATCGGCTGGCGGGGAGGAGGGGACGGAGGCGGCAGGACTCTGCTGGGCTGCTGTGGAGCCGGAATGGGCCTGGAGATGGCTTTTCCTGACATTTGGGAGGCGTTGGTGGGGGGAGGTGCACACACGTGTGGGTCAGAGGGTCTGCAGGCTGCTCGGGAGTGATTTGATGATGGCCCATTGACTATACAACCATCGCTGCCCACCCGCTTCTCCCACTCACAAATCTGCCGTTAGGGTGGAATGGATAGGTGTGTGTAAATAACCGTGCATGCACGTGCGTGTGTGTGCAGGCGTGTGTGCGCGCGCGCACGCGTGTGTAGACCACATTTTTCCATCATCATCAGCAAGATTCCCTCATTGGGGACATTTGATAGCTTTGATGTCACTGAACTCATTACTTTCTGCTAGACATGAATTCTGCATAAATTTAAAAAAATTAATTCAAGTTCAAACAGAGGAAACTCCTGATTTCACTTTCCCCCTCACCCAGGGACTGGGAAGGAGTAGACAGGACATGTTAACCCACTGTTTTGCTCCAAGCTGTGCTGTTATCACCTAGAACAGCACCCTGCCTATAGCAGCCCACCCCCCACCCACACCCTTGCACCTGCTTGTGTAATGAATCTGAGGGTCAGAGCAACAGCCGGGCCCCTTTCCCACACTGTCATTAGAATCCCCTTTCGAGAACACATCTACCACTGATGCATGTCCGGGCTCATGCCTCACTCAATCACTAGCAGCTTTCCCAAAACCCACACACTATCTTGACTGTGAGACTGGATGTGAGCTGTTCTTTCTTCCTCAGATGCCCTCACCACCGTCCACTTACCAAACCCCTATTTATTCTTTTTAAAAAAGATTTATTGGGCACCTGGGTGGCTCAGTCGGTTGAGCGACTGCCTTCGGCTCAGGTCATGATCCCAGGGTCCTGGGATCGAGTCCCACATCGGGCTCCCTGCTCAGCGGGAAGCCTGCCTCTCCTTCTCCCACTCCCCCTGCTTGTGTTCCCTCTCTCGCTGTGTCTCTCTCTGTCAAATAAATAAATAAAATCTTTAAAAAAAAAAAAAGATTATTTATTTTAAAGAGAGAGGGAGAGTGTGGGGGAGGGGCAGAGGGAGAGAGAGAAGCCCAAGCAGACTCCCCACTGAGAGCAGAGCCCTACACGGGGCTTGATCCCAGGACCCTGAGATCAGGACCTGAGCCAAAATCAAGGGTTGGATGCTTAACTGACTGCCACCCAGGTGTCCCTAAACTCATTTATTCTTAAGGGCCCGGTACCAATGCGACCTCATTTGTGGAATTTTCCCAGTCCTACCCTCATAGACTAAGGGATTCCTATTTCCTCTGCCCCTGAGGCACTTTGTATCTCCTTCTCTCCCAGTGCTCGGTTCTGTTACGTGATGATGCTGTGATGATCTTCTGTTGGTTTCTTCCACTTGACCATCACCTCTCAGAGGGCTGGGAGCCTCTTTGTTTTTCCATTCCCTCAGGCAATAGCTACAGATACGTAAGGAAACTGTTGAATGAGTAAATGAAAACCAGTCACCAAAAGGCAATGAGTTAGGTTGAAAATGTAACGAACAGGGGATATTATCGAAGAGAACATATGAAACAAATTACGTAAGTCAAGTGGCTACCTCTGTTGGTCTTCTTTGTTCACAAACTCTGATGAAAAGAACATATACTCGAAGGAATTCCTCTTAGCTCTGTACATAATAAGGCCAAACAAACAACTTATGGTTTAGGAAAGCTAATTATGGGCCAGTCACAAAAGCGAGTCATGGCTTTATAACTCAGACCCACCCTAAACAGAGGAGGACAGAGGAGAGTGAGATTAGACCGTGAGCCTCTCCCTAGTTCTGTTATCAGAAGGAAAAGGCTGAACTGTTAGTAAAGAGAGACTATCAGAGAAAAGATAGAGTTAAATTGAGGAACCAACTTCTATTCAGAAGTTTCTGAGCAATGATTAGACAAATAATACTAATGTCTAAAGCTGTGTGAGGTGTATAGGACTTGGCACCACATCCATTTATCCCCTCCCTCTTCCCAGATTGTACAACTCAAAATCGTGCTAATTTCTACAGAGGCCAATACCTACAGTGATTGTGAGCCAGCTCAAGTCCTGGGACCCTTGGAAGCTGCTATGGTTCATTCACACCGAGTTGGGAACATTGACCTAAGGCTGAGCCCTGGGGCCAAGGAGGCCCCTCTAGACCTGCAGGAAGACAAATAGTAGACCAGATGTCCAGACATTAGCACACACACACACACACACACACACAGACTGGGTGTGGGATTGAACTGCATCCCCCCATGGACTCCTATCAAAGGAGTCAAAGACAGCTTAAAGCTGAGCAGATCCTAATTTGTCCATATATCTTTGAGATGTGACTATCTTCCTCAGCTCTCTGGCAGCTTGCCCAGTTCTCGGAGGGAAACTCAGTTGGCCAGAGTTCACCTGGGTTTATCAGTCCCCCAGGGGAATCTGTTTTCTCTGTGTGCTTCTTTTGTTATTCTGCGGGAACTGGGTCAGCTTTTCAAGAGTGGAAATGTCAGAGGAATAAAGAGGCTCCCTTGAAAAGATCTTTTCCACCACAGAAAGGAAACATCTCAGCATATCCCTTAAATAACAACATACAGCGTGACAGCCTTGCTTCCGACCCAAAGAAAGAAGAGAGGCCGAGAACAGTGGGCAACATTTACACACCCCCCTTTGCTGGGGAGACAGCTGGGCTGGGGCTGGGTCATCCCAAACACTGAATTAAAGGAACGGAAACATCAACTCTGTGGAATCTTTCGCATGGCAAACGAGGTTAGAAAACAAAGGAAGGCTTTCAGCAAAAGCCCGATTTTTTATATTGCAGCGCGCTTGGAACGTAAGGCTACTGCCCTGAGCGGCAGGAATCCGACTCCTGGGGAGAAGCCCCATCCAGGCCGTTGTCTCCCGCAGACCCCAGCAACAAACAGAAGGGCGTTGTGCAGGGCAGCGAGCTGTGGCTGCTGCTGGTCCGGTCCGTCGCTCTAGAAAGATGTCACCGTTGGTGAAATAGATTTCACCCTATTGATCAGGCTGCTAGGAAGATAAATTTTCCCACGGTCTGGCTGGAAGAATCCTAGGAAGCCTTTACCATGAGCCCACCTGCATTGTGGAAATGGGCATTCAAAAGACGCAAGCCTGGGCACCTGGGTGGCTCAGTTGGTTGAGCGACTGCCTTTGGTCCAGGTCATGATCCTGGAGTCCCAGGATCGAGTCCCGCATCGGGCTCCCTGCTCGGCGGGGAGTCTGCTTCTCCCTCTGACCCTCCTGCCTCTCATGCTCTCTGTCTCTCATTCTCTCTCTCTCAAATAAATAAAATCTTTACAAAAAAAAAAAAAAAAGACGCAAGTCGGATTCACAACATAGATATGCCAAGCCTCTTCCCGATGACAACATCCCTCATAGTGTCCCCAAGTGTCGCAGCATCCTCAGCCAAATACACCATCACCCAAATAATCAGCACCCTGTAACAAGCTGAATTGATTTTTTTTAAGGATTTTATTTATTTATTTGAGAGAGAGCAACAGAGAGCCCAAGTGGGAAGGAGAGGGAGAAGCAGGCTCCCCACTGGGCAGGAAGCCTGACACGGGACTCAATCCCAGGACCTGGGGATCATGACCTGAGCTGAAAGCAGACACTTCACCGACTGAGCCACCCAGGTGCCCCAAGCTGAACAAAAAGTCCTTGTGTGTCAAGATTCTTCCAAAGCCTTGGTGGCGGGGACTCTGCTCAAAAATGTCCATGTCAGCAACCCCCCCTCCATGCCCAATGTCAATACATCAAAGATCAAGCAAACACCAAGATTGCATAGACAGAGCAAATAAGGGGGAAGTAAAGAATCTTAACTCCAGTTAAATTCTCTGAGAGATAAAAGGGAATTGCAGGAAGTCCTATCAAATCCTGGGAGGCCGATCTGAGATTATAGCCACAGACTTTTGCCCCTGGGCTCCTTCACCCCCCATTTGTTCACCTCCTTTCAAGACACCTCATCATTGCCTCTTCTTACCCCAGGTTGTATTAATCATGGATGACGTGCTACTGTTTCAACAGCTGACTCTGAGCATCCAAGGGGTGTTGCTTGAACCGGGATTCGTGTAAGAATTAGCTGAGGAGCTTTTCAAAGGGAAAGATTCTGGGCTGAGCCCTTTGGATGGGGTAGGACCAGCGCATCTCCGATGGCACAGATATTTGGGGACTTTCACAGAGGAGCAGGAGATCTGTCAGAATTAGATCCAATCTGGAGGCAGAGTGAGGGCTGGGAGACAGAACGGCACAGAGGTGGCTCTTCCAAAAAGAATTCCATGTGATTCTCATATGATCTTTTCTTCTGCAATTCCCTCTCCCCATTTGAGAACACTGGGACTTTGTTTGGATTCAAAATGCCTTGGACTAATCCTGGCTCTGCCACTCATGAACTCCCGTGGCCTTGACATCACTGTATTGGCCTGGATGTCCCTATTTCTAAAATAAGAGCATTAGTTGGTTCAGTGGTTGTCAACCATCACCGGGCATCAGGACCCCCCGGGGAGGCTTTATAACACACAGGTGCTGGCCCCCATCCACAGAGAGTCTGACCTGGTGCCTGGCATGGGGCTCTGGCTTTGGGTATTTCAAGCTCCCCAGGTGATGCTGCTGTGGGCGTGGCTCTGAAGTTGTGTGACTAAAGCGCTCACTTCTCATCTGGGGCCCTCCACAAATGATGAGCAGCCCTCCACGTGACATGTCCACACGTCTTCTCTAAAGACCACGTGAGGGGCGCCTGGGTGGCTCAGTCGGTTAAGCGTCTGCCTTCGGCTCAGGTCATGATCCCAGGGTCCTGGGATTGAGTCCCGTGTCGGGCTCCCTGCTCAGCTCCCTTCTCCCTCTGCCTCTGCCCCTCCCCTACTCATGCTCACTCTCTCTCAAATAAATAAATACAAATCTTTTTTTTTTTTTAAAGGAAAAGAAAGGCCACGTGAAAGAGGAGTCAAGTACCACTTGAGAAGTTAACATTAACAAGGAACCGCAGATTTGCTTTACCTGGTGAGGGATGATGCAGCCATAAGGGGCTGCCTGGAGCTTTCTGATCCCCTTTAATACATTAAAGATCCACAAGCCGTGTGGCTTTCCCCAAAACATTTCTCACAGGACAGTGAAGTCATATTTTGATTCTAAATCCATTTCTTTGGGGCCCCTGGGTGGCTCAGTCATTAAGCATCTGCCTTCGGCTCAGGTCATGATCCTAGGGTCCTGGGATGGAGGCCCGCATCGGGCTCCCTGCTCCGCGGGAAGCCTGCTTCTCCCTCTCCCACTCCCCCTGCTTGTGTTCCCTCTCTCACTGTGTCTCTCTCTGTCAAATAAATAAATAAAACCTTAAAAAAAAAATCCATTTCTTTTCAGAGAGCAGGTATCACCCCAGGTTTATAATCGAGTGTGTGTGTTTGTGGGCCTGTGATTTTCTTCTTCTAGAATAAACCGGCTGGTGGGAACTGGGGCTTCCTCAGGGCTTAGTGTTTTATGCAGCCCTGGTTTCCTGTTAGGACACTAGCAAGGAGGTACTGAGTATTTGCTGTGGGCTGTGCGTGCCTCCAAGCATTTTCATTAATCCCCCTAGTTGTCCCCACAGCAACTCTGTCTGGTAGATACGGCTCATATTCTCATTTTACAGCTGAGGAAACTGAGAAACGCCCCACTTAAATGACTTCACTGAAGTTACCCAGTAAATGACAGAGGCAGGATTTGAACTCAGGCACTTTGGCTCCTGAACCTGCATTCTTTATTACTAGAAATTTCTCTCATGTAATCAGCAGTTCATGTTTGTAATAAAACGCTGGTAACAAATCCACAATTTATCGTCGCTTTTTTGATATCTTAGTTACTCTTAGCTATTCTCGGTGGATGCAAATCACAAGGCTCTATAACAACCAGTGTTGCCCTTGATTTTGCGCAGAGGAGGAGACACACCAGCTGTGGGTGAGAACCTTTTGTGCCTGTGTAGTTGCCAATTTATCACCACTTTCCTGTTTCTGTGTGAAACCTGAACCAGACTGTGGAACAGCTGATCTGCTCGCTGCAACCCACCCCACAGCTCACACCTGTTTCAGAGGCCCCCGGTCCCACTGTGTTCCATCCATCCCAGGGCGGCTGCTCGGGTGACTCAGCCTTACTGAATCCGGTTCCTCTGGTTGCATTGTTCTGGTCGTCTCGAGCTGGAAAGCCGAGGCAAGCGGGTTCACACACCTCTGCTCATGGATGGAAGAGGTGCTGTTACTTTTTTTTTTTTAATTCAGAAAACTTTGGAGTTGTGAGGAGCAAAGTGACAACATATGCACATTCCTTGTTTTAGGAGGTTTTGCTCCATTCTTTGCACTGTGGACCCAATCACAGCCAACAGCAGTCGAGTATATGATAATGTGTTTCTTTCCTTCCTCCTCCTCCTCTCCTCCTCCTCCTTCTTCTTCTTCTGTTAATGACATAATTCCCTATATGTCCCATTAACTTAAAAGCTCCATATTACTGCATATTATCATTTTATAAATTGTATATTTTTCTTATTTCTTTATTGTATAAGTCATAAAATGTAAAGGTGGGTTCCCACTCATACTGAAAATAATTTTATGATGTGCTCATTTGAGTCAGGGGAAGCTGGTTAGTGGATGATGTGGAGCATGGGGTCATTCTGTGAAAGGGGGCAGTTAAAAGAACTTGTGTCATAAAAGTTAATGAGAAAAAGTCGAGTTAGGTGTGTGCTTAAATGTAAATCTTGATGAACTTGTGTATTAATTTCTCTCTTGGGTTTAAGTGTCATTCAGCCCAGAAAGCAGCTGTGGAATAAATTCAGTTACTATGACCCCTCAAAATGGCCACTTTCCTCCTAAAGATGAGAGGTTTGGATCTGCTTCTTAGTCAGTATCCTCAAATATAGATTGAGAATTTACTAGGTTAGGTAAGTTTGTTGGATGCCCTGGAGAGAATCCAGTAGGGAAAAAAATTATAAACATGTAATCAAGGCAGATATTCCTCATAGGATTATATAAAGCTTATTGAATATATCCTTTATCTATTACATTACATTGACATGTATAGTTACGACACTGAAGCAATAAGGAAAAAGATTGCACCTTCCCTATTTGTCTTTATCTTAGTGCCTTTGCCTTGGTAATTTCCCCTCAATGGAATGCTCTTCTCTCTAAGGAAGCATGGAGCACGGATTCCTCCTTCTGTCATTTAGATCATACGTTCAACGTTATCTCCTCAGAGAAGCCTTTCCTATGACCCAGTTAAAGTACCTACAAGCACTCATCATATTCATTGTCCACACATCCATTATCCTACACTTGACAGTCTTCTTTATTTAATCTTTTATCTCCACCTTTCTAGAATGTAAATCCCATAAGAACTGAAATCTTTTATGTCTTACTCACTCCTATAAGCCCAGTTCCTTAAAGAATGAGTGCCTGGGGTGTAAAGGAAGTTCATTAAATATTTACTGTAAGAAAGAGAAGGAAGGGAAGGAGGGAAGAAGGGGAAGAGGGAGGGAGGGAGAAGGGAGGGAGGGAGGGATGAGGATGCTGAGAGTGATCCTAGGGATTAGATGTTAACTTGCGCAATCAGGAAAAACTAAAAGCTGTGACCTGAGTTATAGCTTAAAAGGTGGCAGTGGGGCACCTGGGTGGCTCAGTCAATTGAGTGTCCAATTCTTGATTTAAGCTCAGGTCATGATCTCAGGGTCTTGGGATCCAGCTGCATGTGGTGTTCCATGCTCAGTGGGGAGTCTGCATAAGATTCTCTCCCCTCCCTCTCCCTCTGCCCCTTCCTCCGATCACACACACACATACACACAAAGACACACACTCTCTCTCTCTCTAAAATAAATAAATCTTAAAAAAAAAAAAAAAAGATGGCAGAGGTGTAGTTTCACAGCTGGTGGAAGAAAGGCAGGTTTTCTAGTCAGAAACTCTGAACAATGAGTTGAGTATCCTGGAAAGCACATACTCATTGGTGTAACCCCAGGTTCAGAAGGCATGCTTCCCGCAGCAGACCTAAGGAAGTGGCAGGTCAGGGGGCCCTGGGGAAAGGAACTCAAGGTTTGTGTGAAATTGAAGGGATCGGCTTGCAATAAGGAGAGGGAAGGATTAGGAAGCAAGCTGAAGGAGGGACACAGTGGGTGACACCTGGATCTCAAGAGCATTGGAGGTGTCTCTCAATCATTTGCCTGACACCATGTTGCAAAGCTGATTGGCAGATGGACAGAAACTTGGAGTCATCAACTGCAGATCTGGTGGAAAATGGGCTCTCACCTCCCAGACTGAGAAAAGACTGCTTTCTTGTTGTTAAAATGATGGGATAGCCATCCCTGCCCTTGCTCTTTGGATTGTAGCAAGTGCCAGGGAAGGTGCAGCATGGACAAAGCTGAGGGGCAAAAGGTGGTAGGAAGCTTGAGAACTGGAAATTGGGACTATGTTTTGGTAAAAGGATGTTCACGGGAAAATAAAAGGTCCATGCTGTAGTTCTGCTCTCTCCAGCTCCCTGATCTTTAGTGTACATTTCCAAAGAAAGGAAGGCAGTATCTCTGGATCATCTGAAACCCAGGAGAATGGGAAAAGCACTGCAGCTCTTGTCACAACCTGCTCAAGGATATTGGTCTGCAGTGTACACAGAACTTGAAATAGCTTTCAAAATCTCCTCAGCTCCTTTAGGAACCAAGGTGGTGGTAGGGACTTGCTATTGCAGTTAAAAGGTGTGAGCGACAGCTGGGTGGGTTTTTAACAAGTGATCCCCGACCTCCAATATCCCACGGATCCCGCTGATTCTCATCTTCTAATCCAGACTTAGCAATTAACCTCTTCCCCAAGAAATAGGCCTCTATGTCTTAATCTTCTTGATGCTTAATACTCTCGTGGCAACTGGTCTTCTCCATTGGATTCTGAATTGCCTTGTACATGGACTCTTGTGTCCCACCAATTTTCTAGCTTATCTCGAACAAGACTCTACATGGCCCATCATTCAGCTACCAGCAGCTTGGGGCTCTCCCTGAGACTCTCCCCCATGTGCACTCTGACTTGGCTCTTCGTCTATACTCAGCAGTCGGGATAGTCATTTAGGCCACATAGCCAACTGACTGTCAATCCCTTCCCGCATTTCTTTCCCAACCCAGTTTATTCAGGCAGCCACCATTTATAGGGTCTGCTCTTGCATCCTTTGTCACACTCCCCTGGACACACAGGGGCCTCTTTTATTAACAGTAGCAAATATCAGCATTGTGTCCTGAAGTGGTAAAATGGCATAGTGTCCTCTCTTCATCCCTGCTGGACAAACCCAGAAGGGGAAAGAGAAAATCACCCCTCAGAAGAATCCATTACCACCATCGTAGCCATTTTTTTTCCTTTTTGCTCCAAGTGGGACGCTTCCCGCTACCTCACTGAGATCACATCTCACTTAGGATAACATGATTTACGTTAGCTCTACTGCATCCTCCAAATCAGACGAGACTGAGTGCTGTTTGTGACACAATAAATTAATTTTGTGTTCTTCTGAAGATATGTGGCCTGCTAAGCATGGCGCAGGGTGCCGCCATTGGCATGGGTTCTGGGTGGGGGGAGGGGAAGCCATGCTGCATCCCACATTTGGGCATTGGCAGGTTGCATGGTAGCGTACACAAGGAAACTGAACCGCATCTGCGTGGCTCACTGCTTATCAGGAGCGCACACTGGCTGCCATGCTGTAGGGCAGCAAAGGAAAACAAAACAGCAATAAAGGGAGGCCTTTGTCATGGATTAAAAGGGTTTAGAAACATCTGAGCCATGCAGTTTTCAAACACCAGCACTGCCAATGACTTCATGACAGAATGCTAGAAAATGTGCTAACGGGGTTAGATGGAGTTGGTGGGGCCGCCAACACACATGCTTTGTTAATGGCTCCTTATCTGTGTGAGTGTGTGGATGCACAATTCACGAATGAAGTGACCTTTTACAGTGGGAGAGGAAGAAGGTTAATGACATTACAGCATTGCTGCTTGTGATTGCTGCTAAGGGTGTCCCTAAAGATTGCCATTACTGGGCAAATTCTTCCCTTTTCAAGTGGGTTAGTCTCGTGTATTTTCAACTTGTTTCCTTAGGAAATTCATCGCTGGCACTAATAGAAGGGTCCATCTTAATGCAGAAGCAGAATAGTTGGCTACCTAACTGAGTATTCTTCAGGACTCAGCAATGATCTCCTCCCATGCCCTCAGTTCTGTAACTAGTCATTCATTTCATGGTGTTAATTGCTACCCCCTTCCCCGAATTCTTTCTTTAAAAATATCATTATGTGGTCCCCTTCTTTGATTCGGTTATTCAGTGTGACTCCAAGTGTCTTTGGATGAATTTATTTCAAAAGAGTCAGAAATAACGATATCTGTGTGTCAAGAATTGATAAAATAATTAGACAGAATAATCAGTAAGGATATTGACTATTTGAATAACATTATCATCCACCTTGATCTAATTGACATTTATGGAAAACTCCCCTCAACAACCGCAGAATAAACATTCTTTTTAAAGCACACATGGAACATTTACCAAAATAGACTGTATTCTGGGCCATAAGTCAAATCTCAATAAATTTAAAAGAATTCAAGTCATACTGTTTGTTTTCTAATTGCAATGGAATTAAATTAGAGATCATTAACAGAAAGATCTCTAGAAAATCCCCAAATATTTAACTTCAATTTAGACATTTAATATTTAAAATTAAGTAATGGATCTCTAAATAATCTAATGAGTCAAAGGAGAAATCAAAAGGGGAAGTAGAAAACATTTTGAACTGAATGAAGCAAATATAGAACATATCAAAATTTGTGAGATGCCACTAAAACAGCATTTAAGCAGACATTTATAGATCCAAATGCCTGTACTAGAGAAAGAAGAAAGGTCTCAAAGAAATGACCTTAGCTTCTATCTTTAAAAACTAAAAAAAAAAAAAAAAAAAGAAAAAGAAAAGATGAGTCCATGAAACCCAAAGTAAAAGAAAGGAAATAATACAGATCACAGCAGAAATAAAGAAATAGAAAACAGGGAAAAATTACTTAACCCAAAAGCTAGGTCTTTGAATGATTTTTTTAAAAATTGAGAAAACTCTAACCAGATTTATTGGGGGAAAAAAAGGCTGATGTCACAAATTACCAGTAATAGGAATGAGAGAGTTGACATCAATACAGAATCTACAGATATTAAAAGGATAAGGAGTGAATATTATGAACTACTTTATGCCAATAAACTTCACAACTTAGATAAAATGGACAGATTTCTTAAAAGACACAAACTATTGAAACTCACTGAAGAAAAAATAGATAACTTGACTAGCCCTATATCTATTACATAAAGAGAATTTGTAAATAAAAACCATGTTCCAAAGAAAATTTCAGGTCCCTATGATTTTGCTGGTGAATTTACCAAACATTTAAGAAGGAAATAACACCAAACCTAACAAAGTGTTCCAGAAAAGTTAGGAGAAGAAGTGACTACTTCCCAACTCATTCTATGAGACCAGCATTACCTGATACTAAAATCAGATGGATATATGAGAAAAACCAACCCCAACCACAGATCAATATCACTCATAAACATAGATGCAAATATTATAAACAAAGTTTTAGCAAATTGAACCCACCAATATATAAAAAGCATTAGGATAAAGTAGAGTTTATCCCAGGAAAGCAAGGATACATTAACATTCAAAACTCAGTGTAATTCTCCATATTAAGAAACTGAAAAAGAAAAAACCAATGTCAATAGACATTGAAAAAACATTTGACCAAATCCAACATTCATTTCTGATAAAGACTCTCAGCAAACTGGGAATAGAAAGTAACTTTCTCAACTTTTCAAAGGACATCTACAAAAAACTTACAGACAACAGTATACTTACTGGTAAAATACTGAATGCTTTCCCACTAACATTAGGCCCAGCACAAGGATGCTTGCTTTACCACCTCTACTCAACACTATAGAATAGAGTATTTTTCTATTTTATTCAAGGCAATAGGCAAGAAAAGGAATTAAATCATCCTTGTTGGGAAGGAAGAAGTAAAACTATCTTATTCATAGAGACATGATTGTCTAGGGACCTACAGAAAAATGTTATTAGAACTGATAAGTGAATTTAACAAGGTTGAAGGAAACAAGATCAATATACAATATACAGTCAATATACAAAAATCAATTGTGTATCTATATACTAGAAATGAACAATCTGAAGTTGAACTTAAAAACACCACCAACCATTAAAAAGAAAGAAAATCAAATAATACTTAAATAAACACCACCAAAAGAAAATTAAATAATACTTAAGGATAAATCTGGCAAAAGATGGAAAATACCTGTACGCTGAAAACTACAAAATGATGTTTAGAGCAATTAAGGAATACCCTGAAGTAGAAAAATAAAACAAATGAATAACAATTACAGTATGCTCCAATTGTTATGAAATTATTTCTGTTTTATCAGTTAACCAATTGTGTGTTACATGCAAGAGAGATGGTAGGAAGGGCACAAAATGTTAGCTCTTTCTGGGTGGTTGGATTTGAGGTCTTTTGTTAATTTTTTTTTATTGTACTTTTCAGTGTTGTTTGCTTTTTAAAAACAAGCATGCATAATCTTTTAAAAGAAGGGTAATTTTGACTCCGTTGGTTAAGCATCTGCTTTCGGCTCAGGTCATGATTCCCGAGTCCTGGGGTTGAGCTCCACATAGAGCCCCACATCAGGCTTCCTGCTTGGCGGGGAGTCTGCTTCTGCCTCTGCCCCCCAACCTGCTCATGCTCTCTCTCTCTCTCTCAAATAAATGAATAAAATCTATAAAAAAAAAGAATGGTAATTTTTAATAAAAAAATTCTAAAAAAATTAAAGTTAGTGGAATAAATTTAAATAATTATAAACAATGACTCTATATATTTACTTTATATATGGTATATTTGAATTTAAATTATGCAAATACCTTTTTTATTTCTAAGAGATTTATGATGAGATATTATGGGGGTTATTCGCATTGCCTATGGTTAAAACGTAGCCCAATTTCACCTAAAGCTTTATCATTTTCTTTCTGTTACTCTATATTGTCTCTGCTGATTGTGAATCCAGTTGATTTTGAACACATAATTCTGTCTGCAAAGAGACCGAGTCAACTCAATCATTTCAACAAAGAAGGGAAAAATTAGCATTGATCATCAAATATGACAGAAATATAGCCCAATTATAAGATGGCACACTGGGAACTGGGAAGGGGAGTTGGGTTACAGATCTTCAAGTGCTTGCTAGGGTATGTGCATAATCCAGACTGAGAGCACATTGTGACGGTGAACATTGTGAAGTTAAAAAACAAAAGTTAGACAAGCTGATCAAAGATCAATGATTTTCTCTCCAACTGGGATAGGACCCAAGCCCCAGAAAAGTGAAGATTAACTAAATACATGGCAGAAGACCCATAGCTATCTACAATTATCAGGTGGCAATTGGGCAATTGCACACTGATCCAGCTTCTCCCCTTAGTTGAGCTCTTCTCTTTGGTCCTTTGTAAACACTTGGGATCTTAGTTAAATATTTTAGGCCCACTGAAAGTAAATGAATAGGCTAAGAACATCTGGCTTTGAAGTTTTTAAGTGTCAGTTGGTATAGATATTTAGTATGACTGTTTCAAAATTAATGGGAATAAGTAGAATAGAAGATGACTCAGTCACTTGGACTTCCTTCAAGAGCTTATATTAGACAAAAGCAGAATGGAAAGCCTGGGTGGTAGTTACCAGTATCACACCTTTGGTGTCAGTAATGTATCACTGCAGTGCTAAAGCCAGCTAATTCATTCATTTCTGTACGTCTCTAGCTATCCATATGTAATGTACATCTACATCTGTATCTATACATCTCTGTATCTATCATCTATCTATCTATCATCTATCTATCCATATAACATTAAAGTCAATTTAGTAGAAAAGATTTGTCTCAGTAGTTGCTTGGTACCATGTGGATAAAACAACTGATTAATTGACTATTTCACCGTTCAGCCAGCATTTGAAGATACAGGAGAGAATTAGGAAAAGAGAAGGACAGACAGTTGGATAGACAGATAGTTAAAATTGTCTACTTACCTCTCTCAAGCAGCCCAAGATGTCTGGATAAATCTAGCAGCTCCATTTGGCTTTGGATAAAATAGCTGGAGCAAAGAAAGTGTTGTGCTGACCCAATCCTGCAAAGATTGTGTGTATAAAACTGGAGGAGAGAAAAAAATATTTAATTACTATGTTTTGTGTAGGTGGGGGTTCTTAGTTGCAAACAACTGAATTCACTGAAATCACTTTAATTCACTGAAGCTACGTTAAGCCAACAAGGAATTTATTGAAGGGTTTTGAGTAACTCACAGAAGGTTCATTTGGTCGAAAAAGCCAGATTTTGAGGCTATCCAGCCATGAGTAATGCCAACCACACTGAAGTAGCTCTTGTGAAATATGCCTACTCACTGCTAAGCAAACATGACTCAGCACTGAGCACTGTTACTCCAAAATAAAAAATATTCCTTGCCCCTGAATCAATATCCTTGCCCAACTACCACTTCATGATCGTTAGTTCTGAACCCAAGTCTGTCATGGCTGTTCTAATTGGCTGAAAGGCAGGTTAATCATTTATATACTAACTACAAGACATTCTGAGAATGTGAATTTTACATAGCTTCCACCTATGTAGAAAATTAACAAAATATGAGAAGGGTGCTCAAAAATGTTGGCAGCCAAAAATGACAAATGTTTACACCACTAATCACATTTTTCCAGGTGACTTCTGTTTCAAGAAGCTATTCAAAGTCATCTCCAGTCATCTATTCTTCTATGGAAGATATCAAATTATTTGGTAATGTCTATGAAGTGGTGGGAAAGTGTTGCTTATCTCATCTACTCTGCTGTTGGATTGGGAAAACACATATGAAGATCTTTCATCAGATCTCTCAAGAGTTTCTAAACAAGGTTGAACACATTTTCAGCAAATATGACAGATGAGTACATAACCAGGTGGTTCAGACCGTGGAGAGAATCCAACTCACCTCCCTAGGGTATATACTCTACAGCTCCAGGTTAGAATTACTGTGTTTACTTTGACTTACACCTGGAATACTAAAGTGAGCTGGCTTTGTAAAGATAGGTAAAAGATGCTAATTTGCAAAGCCATTTTCAGTCATGCATACAATCCCCAGATTGAAGGTTTTATTCAGAAACACTTGAAGTTTTCAGTAACTCAGTAAGGTGAATGATAAATTTTCTTTGCCAGTGAGCATCAGTATGAGACCATGTTTTTACAGACCCTGCTCATCTCTTCACCCAGCTGAGGAAAAAATTCAAGAGGCCAGTAAGTTGTCCTTAATTGATTAACGATTGTAACAGCTTTGTTAAGTGTTCCTTTTAAATCTTCATTCATGTCTTGGGTGACAAAGGACTTCCTTGTACATTCAAAAAAGAACAGATTTTGCTTCTGGGACACATTTTTTAATACCTGGAACAAGTAATTTCTCATCTATATTATTTTCCTTATCTATGTTATTATATTGTCCATATGATTTTTCACTAAGTTATCAATATCATCTATTTTCAACTTCTCCTGTTATCATTTTATATAATCATAGTTTGTCAAAACAAAGTTGTTATATTGCTATTAACTGATTTCCCAGCTTTATTTGGATTTCATGAGTTTTTCCACTAACACCCTTTTTCTGTTTCAGGATCCCATCTGGGATGTCACATCATATTTATACATCATGTTTCCTCTGATCTGTGACAATCTGTTAGTCTGTCCTTATTTTCATGATCTTGACGGTCACATGTTGTAGAATGTGCATCATTTTGGGTTTGTTTGATATTTTCCTCATGATTAGACCAGAGTTGTGAGTTTTAGAAAGAATGCCACAGGGTGAGATGCCCTTGTCATCACATTATATCAGGAAGCATATGATATCAACATGACTCATCAGTGGTGGGGTTAAAATTGGTTAATTAGTTAAGGTAGTGTTTGTCAGTTTTCTCCATTGTACAGTGACTATTTTCTCCTTTCTTTTTTTCTTTTTTTTTTTAAAGATTTTATTTATTTATTTGACAGAGAGAGAGACAGTGAGAGAGGGAACACAAGCAGGGGGAGTGCGAGAGGGAGAAGCAGGCTTCCCACCGAGCAGGGAGCCCGATGTGGGGCTCAATCCCAGGACCCTGGGATCATGACCTGAGCCGAAGGCAAACGCTTAACGACTGAGCCACCCAGGCACCTCTCTATTTTCTCCTTTCCAAATTCTACCCTTTGAAAGCAAGTACTAAGTCCAGCCTACTGCCACCTAGAGAGGATGTATGTATATATGTTATTTGGTAATTATCATTCGGAAATTTCTCTAGGGAAGATTTATCACCTCTCCCCCATTTATTTCTTTCTTTATTAGGTTATCCATTTGTATCAATATGTTGTTGCTCAAATTATTCCTGCTTTGGCCTTGGGAGCTTTTTCAGGTTGGCTCCTATCTTCCTTTGACATGGTTCCACCATTTTGTTTTGTTTTGATTTGTTTTTTGGGCACTCCCTCATTTTTTGGCACTAGACCCTGCTCCAAGCCCACCTTGTATTTTCCTTGACCCAGTCCTAGAATCAGCCATTTAGCTAAGGAGACCTGGTTCCTTTCACTGGAGACTGGTATTTAGAAACTAAGATATGGGTGCTGGGTGTATCAACCAATACAATTTTAAAACACACAGGACAAAGTTACACAAAATAAAATGTTTTCTTAGATTTTTTAAATTACACAAACATCAAGATAGCCAAGTCAAAGTAATTTTGATTTCATCAGTTTGCATTGAATAACATCTTCTTGGTTGTACTTGGGATAATAATCATTATTTATGTTTTCTGTGATGAATTGTTTTATTACCTAGAGAGCATAGGTTAATAGGACAGAAGGGGAAGAATATGAGAATCCTGGGCCTCAGTGGGAGAGGAAGTGGAGTAACCAAGGCCCGTAGAGAAAGGGTATTTTCCATGGGGACAGCAGGGTTGACACTTATAGCCTTCATGCATATTTCCTTTTTTAGATAGGGCTGGCCCTCATCACTGCTGTGGGGATATTTACAGGAAATTCTAGGCTTGCCCAGGGAAACTAATCAATTAAGGTTTTAGTTTTTAGTCTATATTAAATTATCAGTTATTTTTCATTAGGATCAGGTGCGTAAGACAAAGAATCAGTTTAATAGTAAAGAGCAAGTTATCCTCATTTTAGCTCTACTGTGAGTGTGTTCTTTGTCTTGAGCAAGTCTCTGAATCATCCAGCATGTCACAGTAGCATAATGTATCTGTTGGCCTATGACTTGGGAGACCACATTGCTTAGTGTCTAAGGGGACAAAGCAGGCTCTGCAACTTGCTAGGTGTGTGAACTTGGGCAAATTACTTCCCTTAAATCCCCAGATTCCCTACCTGTAAAAAAAGATCATGACAATATTTAACTTATAGAATTGTTTTGGGGATTAAATTAGAGAATGTTCATAAGTGCTTAGTAAAATATCAGGCACATAGTAAATACTCAATAAAACCAACTTTTATAGCAGTAATTATTGTAATTATTAAGGTTAAATGTATTTTTCTTTCTATTTTAGGGGTCTGCATGATATTATAAGGTGTGTCAGTTTGGTCTCCCGGGTTCCTGCCCTTTGTGCTTCCTAAGCAGATGTTAGAGAGTAGTGCTCACTCCCTCATGGGCAGATGAGGTGGAGACTCTGGACCTTTGGGTGGATTTTCTGATATCCTCTGCCCCTTTTTGTTGAGAGGAGCCACGAGTCCTCTAATAAGTCAAATATCAAACCTGAATTTTAGGCAGAAAATGTCTACTGACCCTTCATGATGAGTTACTTTATATCCTTCGAAATATCATGTGGCTATGCTTAAAAATTCAGTCCATTCTTCCACAGCAATAATGTCCAAAGATGGAGATGGGTGGGAGTTTTCTAGATTATTATTTTGAGCTGCTACAGTTCTAACGTTTATGATAGGTAAGGCTCTAAGGGTTTTCCTCTGTTATAGGATTGTAACTCACTATGGTAATAAACAAAAAGAAGTATCTATTGCTTTTTCCCATTGCATCTAGAATGTTGGTGAGTTATTTTTGTCTCTTTATATGCTGTGTGTGTATACAAGTGTAAGCATGGGTGTGTGTGTTTCTGTGTTTCAACATTTTATAGTCCACTCTTAAAACCTTTCCACTTTTTTTTTTTTTGCCTTAGGAAGATTGGCTGATATGGTAAGGGTGACAGGTCTGAGAGATATGCAATGTCCTCAGGTAGGTCTGCTCAGGCCGGCTCTTATCCACACTAAACATGCTTTAAATCCTGAGAGCAAATGAATTCATTGAGCAGCTATCCAATCCACATTCCATCTGAAAGTGTTTTACTTTAAAATGTTAGATTCAAAGAGACAACTGCACTCTGGCTTAGACAATGTCAAATAAATTATATGCTTGAACTTGCCGCTTGTCAACAGCTCATTTTGGTGTTGTACAAGCTCGGCTATGTAGTCTCGAGAGGAAACAAGCACTTCGAATCCATTCTTCACTTCTAGGAGGGCACTGTGGGTGTCCTTTGAGAAAACAAAGAAACACTGTTCCATTCGTTATCTTTCAGATTTTCTCTTTAATCTAGATGTAGGACGCCAGATTCTAGGAGGGAAATGGCTAGTTGCCTTCTAGGTTACTGACTGAAAGAAACATTTCCAAAGTCTACACCAAACTGGCTTAAATAGCCAAAACTAATATATGGTATTAGAGGTCAGGAGAGTGGTGAGCCTTTGGGGGGCATAGACCAGAGCAGGACAGCAGTGGCCTTCTGTGCTGACACAGTTTGTTTCTGGACGTGTGTGTTCATTGTGTGTACGTGTTCATGTGAAAATTCATCAAGCTGTGGGCTAATTATTAGTGTGCTCTACTGTAGGTAAGTTACACCTGATGAAAGAATTTACTTTTGTGGCACATCCAGCCAATGGAATATTGTTCAGCACTAAAAAGAAATGACCTATCAAGCCATGAAAAGCCATGGCAGAAACTTAAATGCGTGTTATTAAGGGAAAGAGGCCAACCTGAAAAGGCTATATGTTGTATGATTTTAGCTATATGACATTCTGGGAAAGGCCAAGAAAGCCCTGGAAGTCATAAAAAGATCAGTTGTTGCCAGGAGTGAGGGGGCAGGGAGGGATGAACAGGTAGAGCACAGAGGATTTTTAAGGCAGTGAAACTATTCTGTTTCACAGATACCGCAAGGGAGGATACGTTCATTATGCATTTGTCCAGAACCATAGGATGCACCTCCTCAGGAGTGAACCCTAATGCAAGCTGTGGACTTTGGGTGATAATGATGTGTCAGTGTAGGGTCATCTATCATAAAAGAAGTACCACTCCAGTGGGGGATGTTGACAATGGGGACGATTTGGAGGGGGCAGAGCATATGTGGGAAATCTCTGTACTTTCTATTCAAGTTTGCTGTGAACCTAAAGCTGCTCCAAATACAAAATCTATTTTTTTAATCATGCACACACACACACACACGTTTTACTTTTAAAAGAGAGGCTTTCTTTTTTATCTTAAATAGAATTGCCTGCTCCCCATCTCCCAGACACCTAAGCCATGCTGTACAAGTGTTGCTAGGGCAATGGGGACAGGGAGAAAAGAAGGGGCTCTTAAACCCAATCCTTTCCTCTTTTTGAAGGGCTGACCTGTTAGAAGTGAACAGACGTCCTTTAAAATAAGCATGATTTTACTATCGAATTACTTATGAATATTTATTGTTCAGAGCAGCAAGCAAAAGGTTGGGTCAAATTGACACATCTCGGTATGAATTCTTGGTGACAGAATCCCCATATTTTTGTTTGTTTTTTAACTATTTAACATCATTTTAAATTACCTGGAAGAGAAGGTAGACAGGGAAATCACCAGATATGTACATGATCCTGAGCTCTTATGAGTAGTGAAATGCCAGGAAATTTTCAGACCTGTTTGTAAAAGCTGGTGGGGAAAATGAAGGAGATTTTACTGTGGGTGAATTTTGATGGAGGATGAGCCATGATGGAGCCATTAACTCTTTATTCATTCATTTAATATATAAAAATACACAGTATACGTCAATTGTTATAGAAAGTACTGGGATTCCTGGTCCACAGACTCGTAGTCTTTGGGGAAGGTGAGTCACCAGACCAATAATAGCAGTGGGTTATGATATGTGCTATGACAGGGCAGCGTGTCCTGAGAGCTCCTTGGGCCTCTGAACTAAGCTGGGAGAGAGGTCTTGAGAAGCCTGTTGGGGGTGATGGCACCTGACATGAGCCTTGGCCCAGAGAGAGATCTGAGGTTAATTGCAGACTGTTCCCTCAAAATACCAGAGCAGAGGCCAAGTGACTCTGTGGGCGCACAGTCTATCAGAAAGCAGCAGGCCTCAAAACCAGCAGGGTCCCCTGTGTGCCGTTCCAGTCGGTTCAAGAAAGATATAGAAAAGTTGGAGACATTTGAGAGAAGAGGACTTCAAATAATAAAAAGATTAACTCCCTTTTGGGGACACTGCATATTTTAATGTATGAGTCAATCTCATGGACTCCATCTGTTGATATTTGACCCCTCCTCATCACTTCCTCCCAACCCCACCCCAATCACCAACTGTTGCTGCTTCAGTTACTGATGGGTAAACATCAGGCTAGCGGCAACTTTGTTTAAACAATGTTCTGGAAGAATCATTCATGGGTCAGGTCTTAGTGGCAAGACGGATGTCAATCTGCATGGTGAATAGAGGCTAAAATCTGAATTTTCAGGTTGGAGAACATATGTTTATTTAAATATTCCTTACATCTTGGGGCACCTGGGTGGCTCAGTAGGTTAAGCATCTGCCTTCGGCTCAGGTCATGATCCCAGGGTCCTGGGATGGAGCCCCACATCGGGCTCCCTGCTAGGCGGAAAGCCTGCTTCTCCCTCCCCCACTCCCCCTGCTTGTGTTCCCTCTCTCGCTGTGTCTCTCTCTGTGTCAAATAAATAAATAAAATCTTTAAAAATAAATATACCTTACATCTTATGACATCGTGATAGAATAAAAAGAAATTCAGACTGTTCTTAATCTGGAGTTTTTAAAAGGAAGATTTAAAGAGATGATTTTGGTTAAATTTTATAAAAATCACGGAAAACCAAGTTAGCCTGTGTTTCCATGTTGCATGACTCCAGGGATGCTGAGCATCATTTACATTGTGATCAGTACTTCCTGGGCTCTGCAGTGTGGTAGCCGTGGAGATGGTGGACATTTGTGTCACTAATCTCAGAATCCGGGAACTGTGAGGCAACCGTTGAAGCTGAGAAAATATAAATTTAAGATAAATGAAATAATTTCTAACAGAGCTGATAAGAAAATCCTAGATCTCCATTTCTGAAAAAATTGCACAGACTGAAAATATAAATAGCACAAAATAAATAATGATTGCCTTGGAGGATAGCCCAAAGAATAAAATAAACACCCATGAGTCTACAATGATAATAATAAATGATGGTCTAGATAAATAAACGGGAAAGAAGAGACAAATCTTCCTTACAGAGGAATTCCAAGTACTATATGTTGATACTTTCCCCCTCCAGAAAGGGGGGCTTATTAATTCTGCTCGGAAGTGTGCCTTGAATAAAGATATTAGATATCTTTATTATTAAATAAAGAATAAAACATGACAGATGAAAAAGAAAAACTTTATAGTGGAGAAAGTTGGCAGACACAACCTTAACTAAGTGATCAAGGTCAATAGCACCAGTGATAAGCCATGTCCACATCATGCACCTCTAATATGATGTGATGAGATGGGCACCTTACCCTTTGGTACTCTTTCCAGAAACTTGTAACTCTAGTCTAAACATGAGAAAAACATCAGAGAAACCCAAACTGAGGGTCATTCTACAAAGTACCTGACCCGTATTCTTCAAAACTGTCAAAGTCATGGAAAACAGGCAAATCTGAGAGACTCACAGCTCAGAGGAGACTAAGAGTATATGACAACTCGGGACGCTCAGTTGGCTGAGTGCCTTCAGATCAGGTCATGATCCCAGGGTCCTGGGATCGAGTCCCATGTCAGGCCCCTTGCTCAGTGGAGCCGGCTTCTCCCTCTGCCTGCCACGTCCCCAGCTTGTGCTCTCTCTCTGTGACAAATAAATAAATAAAATCTTAAAAAAAAAAGAGTATATGACAACTAAATGCAATATGGTATCTCAAATGGCATCTTGGAACAGAAGAAGGGCATCAGTAGGAAAACCAGTGTAATACAAGTAAGTCTGGAGTTCAGATATCCGTTCTGTAGCAATGTTAATTTCTTAGTCTAGACAAATGTACTTTGGTTATATAAGATGTTAAAATTAAAGGAAGCTGAGTGATGGTCATATAGGCTGTACTATACCATCTTTACAACTATTCCATAAATCTAAAATTATTCCAAAATTAAAAGGATATTTAAAATATATAAATAGACTCTAGAAGTATTTAGTTAGGTTACTAAGTGATAGATCCACAATGCAACATCACAAGAAGCCAGAAGTAATTGATGCAAATTTTTTATCTTTGGGGTATTTACCAAGGATTGAAATCAGCCCAATCTATCACTTACTAACGTATGATCTTATACAATCTAACCTTCATTGTAAATGCGTGAGAGTGGGTTACTATGCTTCACAGAGAGCACATTATTTAAGTGGTTTTTGTTTTGTTTTGTTTTGTTTTTACCTCAAAGAGTGATTGAAGCAGAAATTTCAGTCACTGTGGTATAGCCAAAGGACAAAGATGTGGTGCAGGGACCAAATGTATATTTATGTGGCTTGGCTGAAGCCTGGATCGGAGAATAGAGAAGCAGAATGTTTAATGACAGCCGGAAGCCAGGGAGTGAGGAAGAGAACAGGGGGAGGAAGTGACTGGAAACATGAACAATTAGTGAACGGGACTCATCCAGAGGAGGCTTTCTCAACCTCAGCACTACTGACGTTTCCGGCTGGATAATTCTTTGTGGCGGCGAATGTCTTGTGCATTGTAGCATCCCTAGCCTCTGCCCACTCACCCTCCAACTTGTGACAACCGGAAATGTCTCCAGATATTGCCAAATGTCCCCATGAGAAGCACTGGGTTAGAGGATCAGGCTGTTGTCACCATGGGTGTTTGTCTATTTGTTCTGTGGATAATGTGGAGGTAATATCCTGACAAAATATCCTGCTCAGGCAGGTGTGTCTTGCCTCAGTAGTTTTAATCCTATACTCTTAGTTGATTGCTTGCATTCTTGTTTTTCTAGGTAGGACCAGTATAAAGAGCAGTGAGGTCTCCCGCCTCGAGCTTGCAGCTGCCCCACGCTAATGCCGAGTAGTCACAGTGCCTCTCGTTAATTTTCTCCTTGGAAGGGATAGCTCCTGGCTGCGTTGTGGGTGTGGTGGAGGATTGGAGACAAGTCCTGGCAAAGCAGGTCTTTACTTGGGGGTGAGGAGCTTCCTGAAAAGCATTCTCCGCGTCTTCAAGGAGGACAAACTGTAATCCGTTAGGTCCAGGAGGAAAATGCTCATATTTGCATCTAACAAGCAGATTTGGGTTAGGTGACGGACACAATTTAGGGAAATGCTTATCCTTTGACACTGTGATTATCATGCTCTCATGAATGAGGAAGTCACCCACGTGGAGGTCAGGATGGGACATTTAAATGGAGCCGTGGCCACAGGATCCCTCCAAGGGCTTTCTCTTGCAAGTTATCATCTTGTCTTCCTTTACCCCCGTCAATATCCAGAACACCTGTCTTGGCAGTGGAGTATGAAAAAGTAGCAGGACATTTGGAGATGTGGGGAAGAATTTTCAATTTATTCTGATTCTTAGCAGGTAATAACTATGGTATCGCCTACCCCCCCCCCAACTCCCACTGACCTCTGTCCACCTTTTATTCCTTTCTTCTTCCTGTTCCCTATCTCCTTTATTATTGTCATATTTTTTATTCAAGAGATAATGATTTTCTATTACATGCAGAACCTGTCAGACCAAGAAGGGACAGTACCTAAACATTCTGTGCTTCCCCCAGGCCACCTGGGCAGGTGGTAACAGCAGGAGAGGGAGTTGAGATGTGCAGAAGAGGTTGGTACCTGGACATGGGCAGAAACCCCAACCTCAGTTCTTCAGTCTGAATTGGGATCAAGAATCCAGCCCCCTCTTGGGAAAAGGACCTGACAGGGACCTCTCCTAAAATAACTGGGGCCCTAGGCAACTTAGCCATAAAAAGACTGAGAAGAACAAACCAGAACCCAGGGACCAGGACTGGATGGGGCCAGTGCCCAGCTCCTTGCCCAGGGTGGGAGCACCCTGATCAGAGGTAAACGCCTGTCATTTCTGCTACCGCTCATTAGCCACCGTTAAGGCTGATTCATACTGAGCTACGTCGGCTCCTGACCTATGCTCCCCTTCTTATGGTTCAGGAACAGGACTGGCCTCGAGCCTTCAGGAACGAAGCATTTGAGTAGAAGAGGAAAATAGTGTTGAACAAAATGGGAAAGAGAAAGAACACCGATGGCTTGTGGTTCTCAAAACTCTGCTTTCTAGCTCACCTGTGCCCTTACATGTGATTACTGGATTATCCTGTGTGCGTGTGCATGCGTGTGTGTGCGTGCATGAGTGTGAGAAGGAAGCGCTGGAGTGATTTGTTTTCCATTCTCTGGAGCAAGTGTCCTTGACTTGGGGTGCGTGTGGGCTTCAGGAAGTCTGTGACTCTCTAAAATGATAAGCACTAGTGAATTTTTTTTTTTCCCTTAGCAAGGAGGCCCTCCGCTTTCTTTAGATCCCCAGTGCGGTCTGTGACCTACGCAGCTAGAGAACAGCCGTGGGGAGACAGTACTCTGGGAAGCTGATGTGTGACAGGGAGAGGCCTCTCTATTCATGTCGCTCTCTTCTTCACATTCCTCCTTTTTAAAAGCTCCCCTCCCCCCATGTGCTCCTGCATGTGGGGATTCTCTCACAAATCCATTTTAGAACGCAGGGGAGTATAAATCAGTAATAGAGAGTCTCATTTGATTCCGACAACATGGGGCACTGGCACACCATACCAGTGATGTTCATTTACCTTATCTTCATTCTCACAACTCTCCTAAGAGCTGATGGTTATTCTGACAAAGACACTGAGACTCAGAGAGGTCAAGTGGCTTGCCCAAAGACACACAGCAAGTCAATATTGTGCCAAAATGCACACGCTTCCCTCTGATGCTGGGAAGAGCAGGTTGTCTTTCCACTGCCCCTGTAATCCTGCCAGGCTGGAGCAAGACCAAGGTCACGGTGCCCAGAGGCTTACCGGGTTTTTTAAACCAGATAGGTAACGTCTCATAATCACCAAAGACCCTGCATCTTACTATAGTTGCCTTTAATCTGGACAGAAACTGAGGCCAAAAAGAGCCATCGTCAGCAATGTCAAAAAGTGCAGCAGAATGGATTTCTCCATCTTTGTTTCTTTCTCCCGAGGCCTTTAAACAAATGACAATGATGGAGAACAGTTATTAAAAGTAAAAATCCAGTGTACAAAAATCTGTCTTGATAATCTCAGAGTTGACCGTCTTGCATCTCTTTGGGCTTTGCAGAGATCCAAACGGGCAGCCTACCCCGCTGGGAATTGAGGCCATTAATCAGATTATTCAAGGTGAAAAAACACTATTGCTTCTATTACCTGCAGACTCCAGGCATTTTGTTTTTCTTAAGAGAAGCTTTCTTTGGTCTGGCTTATCTGGCTAATCCCCTCTTTCTCAGCTTGGTTTTGCTTGGTGTCACTCTGATCATACAGGAGCTGATATTTTTGCAGCAAAACCATGTACAAATCTTGTGTGTGTGTCGGGGCGGGGGACAACAGCGCTATAAAAAAAAAAGCAATCTTCAGCCGGGCAAGGACTTCTGCGGAATAGGCTTCACATGCACAATTAGGGATTGCCCCTGTTCGGCGATCTCTCTCCCTCTCCCCCCCCCCCCCCCCCCCCCCCCGTTTTTCTCCCTCCCACGTCTCATCTCTTTCTGCTGCTCAGGGCTTCGCAAAAGCCCCCACAAACATCAGAAGAGCGGCGCTATGCACAGTACAGCAAGTCCGCATTCTGCGAGGAGCTCGCAAGACGCACAATGCCCGGGCGGCGCAGCGAGCTACTTGTCAAGCCTGCCTCTCCGCCTTCCCATCCTCATTCCAGGAGCCTATTAAATTAATGAGAGAGAAGTCCGTGCTCCCGCGGTCGGCTCGTTATTGGTGTACCGCACCCTTGCTGTTAACAGTGTGCTTGTTTTCTCTCCTGGGACATTTAATTTCCGCTTCTCAAATGAGCTGCGAAGCCGGGAGGCCTGGCAGCGTTCGTTCCCGGCACTCTGTGATGCAGATAATGAGGGTACTGATAGGGACCTAGGAGGCTGTGACGGCTCCAAGAGCAGCCATGGCCTGATAACGCTTTCCGCCGGTGGTGGGGGTCACCCCTCCAGGAACGGCTCCTCTTTATGTGTAATACAGCAGCTGTCTCCTAAATGGCTAATGGCGAAGCAAAGGAGAACCTTCGTGCCAGTAATCTTTGTCACTTAATAATTTTAAGGGTATCCGACTTCCGTGTCTCCTGCAAGTTCTAATAAAAGCGCACTTGCCGATTTTATGTGGTTCGCGGCGGATTCAGTGTAAATGGAGGGATCCGTGGTGCTGCTCTGCGCAAATCTAGTTTAGTGTAATTTGAATAGCCAAGTAATTAAAATGTATTATAGGTAGAAGATGCTGGGATGGTGGAGTGCCTGCATTTAAGAGGAAGATTTATTGGATTCGCAGCATCCACTGTGAACCTTCCACAACCACATTAGCTAACATCTGTTGGAAAATGTCGAGATGCAGGGCTGAAGACTTGCACGCAGAATGTATGCTTTCACGAGTTGGAACGACCCACCGGAAATGTGGGGCAGCACTTGCAAGTTAAATTAATTAGCAATGGGACCCGTGTCTGCACCGGCGCGGGCGAGCATGCACGAGGGGTATGTGGGTGTGTGAAGGGGCATGTGTGTGTACTCGTAGGTACATACAAACACACATCCTTTCTAATTAACATCCAACCCCTGCAGAGTGGGAACTGAAGTTTGATTGGATTTAAGGAGCAAGGTAATAATAATGGGACAGTTAATACAAACAGTGTCTGTGTTGACACTGCCCCATTAGTATTTCCTGGCAGATTATTTTGTTTGCTTTGCCTAAGTGCACAAGATTATAGGAGGTGATTTAGTAGGCCAGGGCACTGGATTCTGAAGGCAAGCCAAACCAATTTCAATCACACCTACAACCAGACTGTTAATCTTTGGGGAGTTACTGCACCTGTGCTGGCAAAGGTTAAGAGGCGAGAGATTCTAGAAGGCACAGATAGAGCAAATTGTCCAGGGGAAGGGGTAGAGATAGAAGGGACCCATAACTCTCTTAGGGGATAAATCAAAGGACATTTCAAAATCTGAAAAATATGCTCATAGATAAGTGCTAGATATACCACCCAAACACACACAAAACTCGTTCCAAGAAAATATTGGTCAGGAGGCAGTCACGAGTGCTCGCTAACCAATGAACGATAGTCAAACGCACATGAAATATGTTTAAGCAACCCTACATATTTTTAGTCTTCTCTCTTCATCACTGAATGGCTTGGGCATATTGTCAACTGTGAGTCTCGCTGGGAGAAAAATAACTAGGTGGGATGGGGAGCTGAGGTTCTGAATGATAGTTGACACTTCCCCCCTCACCTCTGTCTTCCAAGTCACTATGCTCTCCTCCTCCTAAATCTTTGGTCAAATACGAGCAACGCTAATGAGGAATTTCAGTGCTGTAATCCACTTCCCTCCAAGGGCTGATCTTCCCCTGCTGAACTCACTTCCTGGCTGCCCTTCCACTCCCGGGGCATCAGGCATCGGGGTCCCCAGGTATAAATGTTTAAGTTTCCACCGCAATCCGCAGTGCATCTCCAAGGATGCAGTGAGAGCTGGCTGTTTTGAATAAATATGTAGACTTTAAATAAGGTTTTTAAAAGCACCCTCTGGCTTGTGATGACTGAGCCAAAAACAGGTATTGACACAAGGTTTGGAAACATTTGCTAACACCTGCAGTCAGGCTCCTCAGTCATGTGTCTCTCTGCAAGTAAGAGGAGAAAGGCAAGCACAACAGAGTCATCAAAAAATTAGACTGGCAATGCAAAAATGAAAACAGTTGCTTTTGCCTAATATAATAATAATGCGATGGTCAACGTATATTCAGACAGGTAAAAATTTCTTTGGTAGTCATAGAAGATGACTATTCACCAAGAGCTCTTTGGGAATCATTACGGATATAATTAATAAGCTCTATGCAAAATCCAACCAAATTTCGTATTCGTTAAGGTCCACTTAATATCGAATGTCATCGTTTAGGTCAGATCGTCAGTTCATTGCCATTTCTGTGGGAAGCCCTGTATTTGTGTTTTGAAAATCATGGGGGGGGGGGGAATGGTTTTTCTGAGGTGGAAGTTTGAAAGTCAATATTGTCAGTGTTAAAAAAAACAAACAAAAAACGGAGGGAAGCTAACATATGAAATGTCTGACTCCTTCCCTCATTTATTCAAACCAAAGGTTTTGCTTCACATAGAGCACAGAGGTAATGATTGTGCATCTGTTGCCATAATACAGTGAACTGGGAAGAACTAAGTACGTGCAATTCAATAAAGTATATTTAGCATATTTTCATTGCACCAAATATCAGCTGATCCACCTCTTATTAGTATAAATGGCATAGATTAGTGTCAGGCATTTTCAACAGTGAAGAAATTACAGGAGTCTGCAAGGCTCATTAGGCTCTGGCTGCATGTTAACGAGGGGCCAGGCCTTATTAATAAGAAGAGGAAAAGATAAAAACTCAGCTTCGAGGAAAATAAAGGGGCAGGACATGCCTTTAAAAATTCTCCAGCATTTAAAAGGGAAAGGCTGCAATGGGGCAATTCTTTTCCTTCCTGATTTCCTAGATATTTGTAAAGATGGGTATTTTCCCTTATTAAGTTACTATTTTTTTTTTGCAATAGGTAAAAAAATATATATATATTGTTGCAGTGAATGTCAAATACGTACAGAAACTATGTTATTTTATGTATTTTATTTTATATTTTTTAGAAACGGTGTTATTTTAAATGGGATACAGTTGTCCACTTTTGCTTTTGGATAGCTGTTTAGAGTTGAGCTCAGGTTTCGCATTTCAATCTTGTCTTCCTTCTCCCACTCTGTTAATGAAGGTGGGAAATAACCTGCCCGCAACCTACAGAAATAAAAGGATCTGTGTCTCCTCCCAGCTTCCCCACCTCCTTGCATTACAAAATCTGAGCGGCAGTATTCAAAAAGCAATCCTTCCTTGGAAAGGAAAGAAGAGCCTTTCCATGGTGTTGCCATCCAAACAAGGGTGATAAGGACTTTCTGTCAACCCCAAGGTCATTGTGATGAATTCTGCTTGGGGAAAACCAGCTCTATGAGTAGCATTTTGCTTCAATTTTGAGAAATTTATCAATAAAGGCTGACTCCAGAGAACAGGTGAAATAAGACAACACACAGAAGAGTAGAAACGAGGGTCTTGGCTAGAGGCTGTGTTGATTCAGAACTGTGTCAAAAGGCAAAGAACGGAAAGCAAAGGAAAACCCTCGAGGCTCACTACACACGATGAGATGCTTTTGAGAAAAGGAGAGAGAGAGAAAAATAAGATATTTGTTACAGGGTTTTTAAAATGTGTATATATTTTATACACACATACACATATACACACATACACACCCTCACAAGGAGCAATTTTATTGCAAAGCTTTTTAAAAGCAACACAAGAATAAATGTAAATAATGGGTTTTTAATGCAAAAATGAAAACTGCTCACACTTTGCACTTCTGCAGAGTCTTTCAGCCTCGAATATTTCAATGTTCCTTTTAGGCTTAGTTGTTATAAAAAAGATAAGTTTTGCATTCAAGGGAAGATAACTGTGCTGAAGTAACAGTCTATTGTTACAGTCAACAGTAATTAATCTAGAGTTTCCGGATGTTTTGAGTCACCCTGCATTATGTTTATGCTTCAAAATCACATTTCTTTTCTACCCATTCCTCTCCACTCTGATTCATGTATTGATTTTTTTTTCCCCACTGTGTTCAGAATGGAAGTGAAATGATCCTAACTCTTGAGGTTAGTTTTGAACCAACATCACCACTAGCAGGTTCATAGTTCCAAAACACTGCAGTTTTCAGTGGATGACAGTTGCAAAGCGAGAGGGACCCTTCTCGACACAGGCCTATTCTGTGAATGTGGCATATATGCATCGTGCACCACGATACGGAAATGCTGGGATTCTGGGGTGTAGCATACTGGGTATTCAGGGCCCTCTAAATTCCGTCTGAAATTGTTCGGATGCTTGAAGCTGTGGTCATTGTCATCTTGGTCTGCCTTATTTTTTTTTTTAAAGCTTCTCCTCTACTTCACCTAGCCTATTTTCATAGACCAAGAATCGACTGCAAATTATTACGTATCTGCCATATGTTTAGAAATATTTCCCTTTAATAAAATTCTGTGCAGATACAAAATTATAACTTCACATATTTGACTACAAGCTTCTATAAACACCGGTTTTTAGGCACTGGGTAAGAATTTTCTGAAATAGTAAAATCAAACTTCTGGGAAGATGACATTTTTTTCTAATAAGAATTACATGAATGTGTCCATTCTAACTCTATCAGCTTCATCAAGGCAACCTCTGTGAAATAATGCCACAAAGTTTCTCACAGAGTCCACGTGAAGGAAGCAATTGTTGCTCTTTTCTTTCTACTCTTCACTACGGAGACACAAATATTTTCTGACCATCATCTTTCAAAGCAGGTTTTACTGATAGAATTGGAACCCAGCTCGTGGAAACTTTGAAAAGCTCAAACCTCCAAAATCCCCATCATGAAAGATCATGTGTATTACTTGATTTTCTAAAGTGACAAGACGTATATTAAAAAATATTTCTCTTATTGTTACATTTCAGGCACGTTTACTGTTAGCTGCTTGGCTTCATTATGTATCATAGTCTGAATCTACAAATCAAGTATAATTAGACTTAGCGAACTGATTGGATTTCTAATTAAGCTACATTGGAAACAATGCACAATCAGTAAATACTCTGACTAGGTACATTTTAAAGAGCAACTCTTGGGCTTTTTGCTGATGACTAGACACCAGTGTCATTAAATTTGTTGGTGGCAAGCAAATTTTAAAGCTAAAATAGAGGCAATTAGTAAAGATCTTGAAATATTTAATCACGTTTGTCCAATTAGTGTGCAATTAGGCAGTGGTGTGGCGTGGGACAGGCATTCTGCTTCACTGCTTGGTGCAGAAGGATCCCTTTGAAATTTTGCTGTTTAGTTTATTGATATATAAAAAGGAAGTTATGGTTGTAATTTCCAATTTAAAAAAAATACTGTGCAGATGGTCTGACTATATATTTAACAATGTTAAACAAATCCAAACAAGGGAAGCATGTTACCTGAAATTACACAGCTGTGATCTGTGAATAAGCTCTGGATCATGGTAGATTACAGCTGTGCTTATCTCGATCACTGAAACCGCCAGGCATTTTATACTGGAGAAATCGGGAACCTGATAAGCTCATCCAACAGGTCTTAAAATGATTGGCAGCTCCTTTCTTGACCAAATGTGCCCTCCCTGGTGGGTTGCTCAGTTCCTCTGAGTTCCAGTGGTTTAAATTTTATGCAGAGGGAGAGACGGAAAGAGATCCTGCAGGAAACTGATTTGGTAAGTATCGATAAGCTGAACAGCAACGTTACCTGGTATTCTCATTGCAAACCGACTGCTCCTGTCTATGTAGCTATATCCTGGGGACAGGACAAGGTCAGTGGGAGGTTTGGCGTGCCCAGTGCAAAAGGAAGCAGGAATGTCTCTTATATTTTAAACACTTAATTTGCATCGCCCTGCCACAGAATAGAGAACCACTCTCTTTAGCTTTGCTGGAAAGCAAAGGCTATGTTCCTCACTTTTTTTTCTGGATCATCTTTGGAAAACAATACTTCTATTTTAAGAGAAGGGCTGTGGAGGGGCCACGGGGCCCTGTGTGTTTCAGGCAGCAGTCAGACCCGGGGTTGAATGACCTCAAAGATACCTGGGAAGTGTCATTCCTCGGAGTTGTCAGATGAAACAATGAGGTAATGGTAAGAGATTTTTTACGTACTGAGGTACATAAACATTGGTGGGGATGGAGAGGAAGGGGCTTGGGGGAGTCGGAAGATGGACTAAGAAGAACTTTCTACATACCCCGGTATTCTGTGGAACTTGTTTGGGTCAGAGGAATGTCTCCCATTTTCTTCTGAGTTATTGACGTCATGCTCAGATTTAACAATCCAAACATCATCTTAATTGGGAAAGGAAAAAATTCTCATAAATAAATAAACTTGTTTTTCTAGACCCTGGCAACCCAATATATTGAAATATGTTGAATTCGGGAATCTAAGGAGGGGCTTAGGGATGTAGATCCATTTCTCCTAGGTGCACCGACATTTCACGTTACCAGATGTAAGTACGTTCTGTTTGGATAACTTGGAAACCAGTGAGAAGACAATCCCCTGGGTATCCACAGATGTAAAAAAGGGTTCAAAAGAAAAGTGGAATAAAAAATGTCCTTGAGAAAATGACAGGTGAATTCATGTGGAGGATGGGATTAGCGCACACAGGAATACAAGACCTTGTAATAGGCTTATTGGGAATTTAGTTTAGGGAGGCCTTTATCATATTTATTTACATATCTCCCTTCTCTCCCTAATTTTGAAGGTGTCTTTGTCTGCCTAACTTTCTGGAAGCAGGTTACAATTATCCTAAGTCAAAGCCAGCTATTTTGAAACCTTTGAGTATAATTAAATTTTATATTGAGATTTAATTAAATTCTTAATTAAATTCTATATTTAGAATTTTCATAAATTTGTAATTCTAAATGTAGTGAATTTTAAATGAAAAAAAAAAAAACAACTCAGAACATTAGTGAAGATGTTCGCCATGGATTACATCTGTACCTCGCACTTACCCCGGCAGGAACGGGATTCTAGAGTGAGGCTGTGAGCTCCTGTGGGTCGCTGCTGGTGGGTCTGGAAGTACGGCGTGCCTGCCGTCCAAGCTGCTAAGGGAGGGGAGATTCTCTTGATTTTTTTTTTTTACAAGGATGTGGCAGTATGGTACGTGAATGAGTTTGAGAAGTCAAATAATTTCCTGTTTGGCACAGCCCTTCTTTGTTTGGTGGTCTTTCTACAGTAGTCCTCTGACTCCGCTCAAGGTCCCTATGTCTCTGTGCTTTTTCTGCCTTCTCTGCGTGCCACCCCACCCCCCCAGCCTGCTCTCAGAAAGCCTTCAGGATAGGCTTAACCAAACTTAGCAAATAAAAATATAGGCTGCCCAGTTAATTTTGAATTTTGCTTAAGCAGTGAATAACGTTTTAGTATAACAAGCGTGTCTATTACATGCATATACTTACACCAAAAATTATTTGTTGTTTATCGGAAATTCAAATTTAACTGGTGTCCTGTATTCAATCTGGCACCCTCCTTCTGGAGCACGGTCACACTTAGGTATACATAATTGAGAAAAGCCTCATCTTTCACCCAAGGGCATGTGTATTTTTGTTATCAGTTAGGAATTTAGGTGAGAAGTAGGGAGCCTAATGTTGAAATTTCAGGCATCCATTAAAGCACTGGTTCTCGATCTTAGCTGCATATTATAATCACCTGGGGAGCTTTTAAAATCACAATGGCCAGGCCAAAACCCAGACTAATTAAATCAAAATCTCTGAGGGTGGGATCCAGGCATCAGTATTGTTTAAAGCTCCCTAGTGATTCCAAAGTACAGCCAAGATTATAAACCACTGAGCTAAGGAAGGGTTCTCAACCATGGCTGCACATCAGAACCACCTAGAGAATTAAAAAAAAAAGTACTCATGTCTGGACCCCAACCCCAGAGGTTCTGACTTAATTGGTCTGGGTGGGAGTCTGGCATCCATAATTTTTAAACCTCCCTGGGTGATAGAGAACCACTGAGTTAGAAGATGTGCAAAAGTGTGTCTTGAGGAGCAATGGGTCATCCCAACACTCTGTAAATCACACAGGGGTGCTACTGTGCCCACATAGAAAGCTATCCGCGATGCTTGGTTTCTATGAAAAAAGAGTCCATCTTCCCCCTCTGTGGCATCAAATTTGTCTATTGCTCGATATAAATCAGGGTTTTATATTTCAGCGACACTTAGGATGCCCCTGACAGTTGCCTTGGGGGGAAGAAATCAGATGTGACTGTGCAGTATTGAAAGCATTTTTTTATTTTTATTTATTTTTATTTTTTTAAGATTTTATTTATTTATTTGACAGGGAGAGACATAGCGAGAGAGGGAACACAAGCAGGGGGAGTGGGAGAGGGAGAAGCAGGCTTCCCGCTGAGCAGGGAGCCCGATGCGGGGCTCGATCCCAGGACCCCTGGATCATGACCTGAGCCAAAGGCAGACGCTTAACGACTGAGCCACCCAGGTCCCCCGAAAGCATTTTTTTTTAAAAAGGAGTAAATTAAACTATATCCTGCTGAGCCAGAATGGTAGATCAGGGGGTTGCCGTGAAAGAAATGATTATCAGGAGATCTGGAAAACCAAGGGGAGAAAGAGGCTAAAAAAATTGGTCAAAGGAGAGAAAAATTCCACAAAAAGATTGAGCGGGATGGGAATGAAACTATTAAGAAGCAACCAATGAACCAAATTAAGCTTAGCTTGGGAGAAGGGATTTTTTTTTTTTTTTTTTTTTTTTTGGCCACAAACCAAAACAAAACTTAAGAATTTGATATGTCTGAGTGACAAGCGGTAACTGGGAGGGACTAGCACGTCTGAGCAAAGTTGGCTGAAATCAAACTGACAAATGCTGTTGAGTAAACCGACAATGGACAGTTGATAGATATCAGCTCTGTCTCATTCGTGACCCACATTGTTACCCAATGTGGCCTTACAGCAAGACCTATTTGTTTATTTGTCATAGATTGTGTGGTCCAGAAAATGAGAACCTCTTAAAATACTAGCCCTGAGGAGAGAGTGACTAAGCTAAGAACGGTTTTGGCAGAGGTCATATGCTGGGGAGAACATAGAGCAGGTGCCAAAGCTCCGTAGGAAGAAGAGTAGGAGCAGATTCGCAGCTGGGCTAGAGTCAGGGTCTGATAGAAAATAGGAGATGCTGAGCCCCCCCCCGTGTGCATGCGTGTGTATATGTGTTGAGGATGATCCCAGGTGAGGGGCAGCAGGAGTTGAGGAGTAGGTAAAACAAGAAAAACTTGGAAATACACGCTAAAATTACAGAGGAAGTGGCTGGACAGCTTTCTGCTGAGTCAGAGCCTCCTTCCAGGACCCTGTGACCCTCCTCTGAGAGCGTCGTACTGTGGCCTGATCCAGATTTGGATCTGCAGGTGCACCAGCCTCGGGCAGAGTCTCCAGGGACTGAGGCCGCCTTGCCCAGGGCCACTGCAGAAGGAGCAGCCCCCAGGCCCATGTTTTGCACCAGGTGACCCCACACTGCCCATCTCACAGCTGATTGGGATAGGAGAGGGTATCCTACTATAAGACAGAAAGCCCTTGGGCTGGCCCCTACCTATAACTCTGTTCAGAAAAAGAGAAACAGAGCCCATCAGATTTCTCTCTTATAACAAATATATTCAGATGGTGGGAAGGGGGTGCTCAGGGTAAAGCAGGGGCAAGAGAGGCCATGGTGGGTTGTGTTTAGGGGGGGTTGGAAACCTTGATGACACAAAGGCAGCTGATGATCGAAAATAAAATGACGGAGATGTGCCAAGAAACGAGGAAACATGGAAAGAAAAGAGATAATGCTGACTTTGAGAGGGAGCGTAGCTGATCCCTGGAGCTGTTAATTTCTAGAGTTTTGCAGTTTGTGGTCCAGTTCCAGCCTGCGAGGATCCTTACAACAACACTCTGTCCCCTTTTCTTGTATTCTGAATGGATCTCTGTTGCCCTAACCACAAGCATCCAACGAAAACAGAAGGGCACAAAGCGGTCTGTGGTTCCCAGTGGGACAGGCTCCTAGTAAATGGACACTTGAGAAAAATCCCCCCTCTTCTCAACACCATTAGTGGGTCACCATAGTGACAGGTCTGGAGTGCCATAGCAGTGCTCTGGGCATCTTCTTGGTGCTGTTTGTTCTCTGGTTCTTTGGAGTCTCCCCCCGCCCCACACTAGCCTCCTGGCTTGTGAATATTCTACCAGCTATCCCAGCTTTCCAACTATAGGTTGCTGTAATTTATAATCTCGCAATAATATTTTAAGCCATTGTTAATTTCAGCCCCAGTCCCAAGTAGAACACCTATCCAGATGCTCTTGAGCAGTAACTCAAATCGTTGCAGAGCTAACGCTTGGGTTTCCAGGAGAAAAGAAGTTCATGTCACCTTGGGCTTACCCTTTCTGTGCCTCACATTCCTTATCTGTAAAATGGTGATCATAACCACAACTAAGAAGAATTAAATGAATTCACGCATGTGAAGCATTTAGAAGAGTATCCAGCGAATATTAAACCCTTAACACACAGGAGCGATTGTGTTGCATGCCCCCCTCTACTCTCAGGGACTTCTGTTCTTTTCGTAAAGGCACCCACCCACCCCCCTAACTTGGATCCCTGTTAGAGGTGACGGTGTCCCTTTATGGTATGCCTGATGTCCTTGACCTGACACCCTCATTATGCTGAGTGCCTTCTCCTTCCATTGCCAAACTTATTTTGTATATGTCTGGAAGGCACTTCATGTGCTTTTGCAGAGGAGTCCATTTTATCTTTGATTTTCTGGAAACGATACCCCACATTTGTTGACCAACCCATTTGGAATTCCAATGAGAGGGAGTTCAGGCTACTCAAAGTAGGATTATTTTAGGCAATTCTACCCTTGAAATGATCATAGACCCTCCCTTCCCCCATTTCACCTAATGGTAGACCATAAAGCATGGCCATTGTGTCAACATCGTAGCTCAGAATGAAGTGATGCTGATCCGTGTATCCTCTGGTTACTATCTGGGCTGCTAAAAAGAGCAAAAAGCTAAACATAAAATGACTAACCATGACTGATTAACATCAACGAAATAATAATGACCATTTACTATATATAACCCCCAAAACAAGGCATCCAGCTGACTGCTTTATACAAATTATTTCCTTTAGTCCTTCCACAAGTCTTTGAGGTAAATATTTTCAATTTTATTTTTATTGATGGGGAAGCTAAGGCCTCAAGAGGTTCACCGATGTTTCCAAACTGAACAGTGAACAAGTGACAAAGCCAGGATTGGAACCCAGGTCTGTGTGCCTGGGAAGCCCAAGCTCTTGGCTTCTGCACTGCATGGGACAGGAGAACCCAAACGGCAACTACTTGGTGGCTGTGTAGAATCTCCAGCTTACATGTGCGTGAGCCCCATTCTGAGGATCTTAGAAACCACCACAAAGAGAAAAACAGACTTTAGGAATAAACGGAGGTATGCGGAGCTCATTTGCACCTTCTTTTTTATGTCCCATTTTTAAGGATGGCGATAAACCATCAGGCAGTCTCCTTTTTTGGACAATCTGATTCTAAGCTAAGACATTATGTATATATTTGGGAAATCCAAAAGGTTAGAACAGAGATTTAAAAAACAAAGCAGGCCATTGATAAAAAATATATATATACTTAGACACATTGCAAATGAATTTTATTTGGTCTTGAGAATTCTCTGTGAATTTCCAGAGACCCCTTTAAGTCAATGATGGTCCTCTGGAGGGTCGTGAAAGCAGGCAGGGAATCTCTGTCTCTGCTCCCCCCACCCCTGCCCCAGTTGGTACCCCTGCTCTTGCTACACACTTTCGAGAGGGAGGGAGTGATCACATGCAGCTTAAATTTTGTTTGCAAGAGTATAGAAGAAGGAGAGGGAGATAGCTTTTTTTTTTTTTTCGAAAAGAGTGATTCTTGACATAGGTCTGTGGCTTAGTCACCATGCTTAGTGAGATGTTCCCAGGGAACTGAACAGGGTACCCATAAGGATCGTAGTTTTCGCTGGTCCAAAACTTTTTGGTGGGGAGACTGTACGTCAAACTCTGTCCCTCCTACAGTCATAACCGTTGCCTGCCAATCTGTCCAGCTGGTGCAGGGCTCGGCTATTTTGATATAAAAAAGGAGAGAAGTTGCCTCTCTCCCTTTGCCCTCCCCTCCCTCCTCCTTCCCCCCATATTGTACAAAACCATGTGGATTTGCTGAACAGGTCTGTAAAATTAATTATACTGTGAGTGCTTGGTAACCAATGAATTGTAAATTGTGCATTATTAAAACAGCATCAGAGCTCTGAGTGATCTATTATTCTTCGGGGAATGAACAAAGATAAGAGCTTTATGTGCTTTAGAGGTCTTTCTTGCCACCATGCAGCAGGCATGGAGAGGAAATATCAAGTAGTTTTGCGTTTTGTTTTGTTTTTCTGCAAGTTGAATTAAATAGAAAGAGTATCCTTTTCCCCCCCCCTCTCTTATTAAATTGTTACATGCGCCCTCCCAGTTCTGTGTGTAGCATCTAATATGGTAGTGGTCACGGGGTAAATGCTCTTCTGCAGTGATGGTGATAATGTGCATCCATATATGCTCATACACAAACATGGGGCCATGTCAACCTAATGTGAGCAGGAGATGGATTGGATGACATGGCATCATAATCAAATAAATTGTGTTGATGTAGTGCTTCTCTAAGGCGGCTCAGGAAGAATTCAGAGTAAACAGTAGGACACATACAACATATCGGCTGAGGATGTGTCAGGGGGCTCGTGGCTTCAGCTGGAAAAAAAAATCTGGAAGAAACGGTTTTTCTTGTCTCTTCCTTCTAGACACAACAGAATCACCCTTGGGATTTGCTTGTGAGCCTCTCTTTTTACCAAACTATCTCCCCCATGCAGAATTTCTCCGTAGCTTCCTACCTGCCACGATGATTCCTTCCAGGCACTCTGCACAGTTCTCCATGGAAACTTTCTCTTTCCATAATTGACCAAGCCTGCCGTCCCTGGGAATGTAAGTGCCGGCCAGCCATGCATCACTATCCTTACAAGCAGCCATTCTAACTAAGAGAATTAGGAACAGGTATGAGGCAAACCACATGTCATTACACACACACACACACACACACACACACACACACACACCCTCTGCCCGCCTCCAAACATAAACGTTTATAAACCCACCATTTCGGGAGGGAATAGGATGCCTCCAAACTGGGCTGCCCCTGAATGCTGTGAAGGACCAGCATTCAGGTAATTTGTGGGGCACAGTGCAAAAAGACAACGTGGGCCCCTTGATTCAACAACTGTGAAGAATTTCAAGACTGTGATAACAGAGCATTTTCCTGAGTGCAGGCCCCATACAACAGCGCAGGTCGCACACCCAGGAAGCCGACCCTCCACCAGAGGGACATTTGCCCAACGGTTGGGGGTGGGGGGAAGGCTTCTGTATTTTTGGTGCATTTTCATCTTCGAGTGGCTAAACTGGGCCATCAGATACTTACAGCATTTCTTCTGCCCGGGAAAAGACAGTGAGTCCTACCCACTCTTTTCCCCACTAGGAGCCGTGGAGGGATGACGTCTCTGCGTCTCAACTTCCTGCAAAGCCTTTGGATTTCTCTGTGACCCTGCCACCTCTGGGAGGACCTCCAGCACTCACTGTCGTCCTCAAAGGACAGATGCGTGTAGCTGGGCAGGCCTACGGAATGTCTTCTTCCAGATTCTTGATCACCAAAATTGTACGCATGCCATTTCAGGGACTGAATAGACCAGCCCGGAGGGGGCACTGGTCTGGGTGATAAATTTGGTTAAGATAGGAAAATGAAAAAACCCCAAACACAACAGCCTGTCTTGTAACTCAGGTACGGCTTTGTTGTTGTGGGAAATGGGTTTTGCTTTGGCCCCTAGAAGAACACCAGCAGAGAGATTGTATTCATTAGGGGTGGGGAGGTTGAAGTACTATTCTAACAGCTCCAGACTAGCCTTTGCTGGACATCAGAACACTGGGCCAGAAGATTCCACCTGCCCCAGGACAGGGAGAAGAGGCTCCTTCAGGCGGCGGACCCTGTTTACGAGTGCAGTGTGCCCTAAAATTCAAAAGAGGGCAGCAGATAACTGAAACAGCTTGTCGCACCAGGAAGGCATGCAACCTGAGGAACGTCAGCAGGAAAATTTGCTGCTTTATCAAAATTCGCGTCATGCAAGGGTTAGCCATGCCAGAAATGTTTCCAGCACCGTGTGCATAATGTAAAAGCAGATATTTGATTAATGGACTCTGATGAGCTTTGGTGCTGGTGAGGGCAAGCGTAGGCCTAGTGCCCACCTCAGCAGACTCTGCCACGGATTTAGGGCTGTAAAAATCTGTAATGGCAATTCCCGGAGGTCAGGGCCCCAGGATGAGAGAAATGGCCATGCCCTGTGAGGTGGAGAGACCACCTATGTGCTTGGTGCTTTGCTGTCCGTGCTTTTCCTGATTCTCTGAAATGAGCAGGACCCTCCCCACACAATCATGTGTGGTCACTTCTGACCTGGTAAATTCCACAGAGTGTGAGACTCGCAGGAGGTGGGAGAAGGCAATTCTCTTTGACGTTGCTAGGGCTTCCAGAAGACAGAAAGTTCGTCATAGGGAGGACAGGCCCACTCTGGACCCCAGTCTGGAGATCGGGATTTCGGAGAGGCTGGGGGCACATGGAATGGAAAAGAGGAGAAAATTGCTGAAGGGGAAGAGGGCTGAAGTTCTCAGTTGAAATCACAGTCTTCAACCCAATCCTGCAGAATGCAAGTAGTAGGATTTCATCCCTGGGATCACGCAGTGGACTGTTCACGATCCTATTTCCTAAAAAAAAGAGGGGTGATCTGGTGTCGACCCCAAACACAGCTTCACAGAGAAGTTCTCCTGTGTCTTTTGGCAGGGAGTAACAGTGAACAAAAAGGAAATCTTATTTTTAAAATAAACCCTGAAATGAGATTGCAAGGCTTCTGAGATCTATGAGAGTCTTCTTTTATTTGACCTGGTTTTAAGTAATTATTTCCACCCTTGATTTTTTTTTTTAAAGCATTTAAAAATCATTTCAATCTACGAAGAGGGCACCAAACTGCATCAGGAATCTGGAAGATGTTGCCTCTGAAAAGTTAAACTCTGTTTATTTTTAGCATGTTTGTGATTTCTAGAAAGAATTGAAGATTTTTTTTTTACTCCATCAACAAGTTAGACTGCTCAAATTGTGAAGAGTTTCCATTAAGACTTGAGAAAATGCACATTATCTTTTTTTTTTTTCACCTAAAAATTAACAGCTGGTTGCATACCTGATGCCAAACAAAGGGTTTCTGAGAAACATGCCCTAAAACTTTGGGCTGATTTAATATTAAATAATTACTACAGAGCTGAGAAAATCAGCCCCTTTATAGATGCTGGTGAACAGAGGATTCTCTTTATATGTATAATAATAAAAACCAGACTTGGCAAGATGCACAGGTCTGCAGTGATTGTGTATTTCTTTGTATTCCCTAAAATAAATGAGGCAGGAGGTGATTTTTTACTGGTGTTTCACATGTCATGAATTTAGAACTGCAAATTGACGAACAAATTGAGAAGGTCCCCAGTGTCCTGCAGGATCACTAAGGACTTATGGGGCTTTTGTAGGTATCCTTGGAGCCCGCTTGTAGAATAGTCTAGAATGATCATGAGACCTTTCACTTGAAAATAACTATAGACGAAAAGATGCATTTCTCTTTTCTAGAGCATCATCTCTAGAGCTTAAAAAAAAAAAGTTTTGTTCTCTTAGGAATATAGCCCTCTTGGGAATGACCTCAGTCCTCAAATTACAAATGCAAAAAAACAAAAGGCTGTGTTTACAGATTTTTTTAAAGAGGAAACTGATCTGCAAGAAAGAAAAAAAATACAAAATACATGCGTCGGGATAAATGGGAGCCTGATAATATAAATAACTATATTCTCAATTGAACTTAATAAAGTTAAGGAGACAATTTGGAAGACCTGAGTTTTGCTGGCAGCTCTGTCCCTACCTCAGGTCTTCTTACAAAAGGCACATTTTTACATTTCTGAGCCTCGGTTTCCTTAGCAGTACAATTAGGGTATTTGATTTCACTTCAAAATTCTTATTTTATGATTCACTGAAGTGTTGCAATTGACAACAACAAACTCCCAAACATTGGTCTCTCTACCTTGTAGAATTCATCTTGGCTTTATTGACGGCAGAGCATAGCTACCAGAAATTATGTTAAACATATATTATAAAGGGCATACTTTGCTAAGCCATGCAGAAATGCACAAATTTTATGCTCTCTTCAACCTTAGTCTGTCTCTTACATACGACTTGGGATGCCGTGTACTGCGCTGTGTGTGATGTCTTTGGTTTCAAAATTGTTTCTCTCCTGGGAGAGTATTATGAGGATCCCGGATTACTTAGCCCTGAGGATGGGAGTAGGTAGGGTTCCTCCCCTGACCCCATCCTCAGCATCTCTCTCCATCCTGCAGCACTTAGCTATGCATTAGAACATAGACCAAAAAGCAAACAAGCATTGCACCTGACCATGTTAACAGAAAAATCAACAGCTATCAAGGCCCCCTGCTTTAATTTCCCTTAATCATCTATTTTCTTCTGCCTTCTGGCCCCTGCAGTTCCTTCTTGCTCCTCAGACTCCCATCTTCCCTCAAACCGTTCGTCTTCTATTAACATTTATGTCATTTATGTCTTCTGCAGGCAGAGTACCTCTGGTTTATTCTAGAGAGAAACAAATGACAAAATCGGGGTCTCCCAGACATGTTGGTGCATTTACGGAATTCTTTGTCCTCCACACTGAGGACCCAGGTGCACGTACACCCCTTGCTCCTTCATCCCTGTGAACCCCATTCTCATACCGTTAGAGGGAACCCATATATTTAGGTCTTACAAGATAAGTAGGGGCAGGAATGAGTAAAGGAACTAAAAAATACTGAATGAATGGCTCCTATACCTCCCACTGCATTAAGAGCTTTGCACGCATGATTCGCATAAAGACTCCTCTTGCTAAGTATTGTGACCCGTTATAAAAGGAAGTTTAAATGAGGCTCAGAGAGGCAAAGTACCTTCCCCAAGGGCACACGGTAAGTGGCAGAGCTCAGAATCGAATTCCACAGATTTACTGATGTTTCCTTTTCTAGAGTTCTTATTCAATTTCTGAAGAACTGAAGCTATTCTTTCCACTCCTTTTAAATTCATAAAAAAAATCATATCCAGTTTTACCAAGGAGAAAACTATTACATGAAATTAAGGCACAGTTGTACTCTATCCCAATTTTACACACTCATGGTATTTTAACATTTGATAAGCATTAAGGAGGACAGCTCAAAAGCAGGGACAATAGTTGGTGCAAGACTGGACTATTTTTCTACACCATGTTATAGGTCATCCTTTAGGATCATATGATACACTGGGGGAAATGAATTATTTTTTTCTGAATTTGTTTATCCGGAAGACTCTCTCTTTTTTTTTTTTTTAAGATTTTATTTATTTATTTGACAGAGACAGACACAGCGAGAGAGGGAACACAAGCAGGGGGAGTGGGGTAGGGAGAAGCAGGCTTCCCGCTGGGCAGGGAGCCCGATGCGGGGCTTGATCCCAGGATTCTGGGATCATGATCTGAGCCAAAGGCAGACACTTAACGACTAAGCCACCCAGGCGCCCCTCCAGAAAACTCTCTTGACCATTAAAATAATATTGCTCAGGGTGGCTCAGTCGGTTAAGCGCCTGCCTTTGGCTCAGGTCATGACCCCAGGGTCCTGGGATCAAGCCCCACATCACATCGGGCTCCCTGCTCAGTGGGGAGTCTGCTTCTCCCTCTCATCTGCCTGCCACTCCCCCTGCTTGTGCTTTTTATCAAATAAATAAATAAAATCTTTAAAAAATAAATAAAATAAAATAAACAATATTGCTCATTGCTTCCTGCACAGGCAGACCTTCTCTAGATATTTTCTAGGCCATCACATAGATGTAATGAGAGGACGTAATGATTTAGAAGGATATAGAAGAGGGTAGAAAACATCCTCCTTCTTTTGCGCCTTTCTTTAGAAAATTTAAGGTTTAGCGCGATAGGTAAAGCCAAGGTTATGGTGAATATTTTGACTCAAAGAAAGACCTGGACTGAGGGTGGAGGGCTCAGCATCTTGATGGCAGACAAGTCTCAGGGATCACGCCACAGTCTCGTGTTTCAAGCAGCTCCCTCCTAGGCATCCCCTACCAGTACCGACTTCTTTATCCCACTGGATATTTTTGCCATAACCTTCTGTTGATATTATATTGACCTCTCCTCTTCACTTGATCAGAGCTCCTGCAACATTGGAAAGTGATGTCAAAAAGCAGGAGAAATACACCACGTGTGGCCTAACAACAGCAGTCCAAGCCTCTGTAACGTCGGATTATCTTACAACACTGTTTCTCAAAGTGGGGTTCCTGGGAGACTTGCCTCAGATTTGCCGGGAAAAAGCTAAAATGCAGATGCTTGCATCCTACCCTCCACCTGCTCAATCGGAATCTCAGTGGTAAGAGGAGGGATGGGTGGAAGTCAGGAATCGAAAATTAAAAAAAAAAATCTCTCGAGATAATGGTTCTGTATCTCCAAATTATAACCAGTGTTATATAAAATATTTTCATCTATGTTACTTTCATTGTCTTTCAGGAGCCCTTTGTGTGTTCGGTAATTATTAATACACAGTCATTTTAGGGATGAGGCCATTGGAACTTGGAGAAGTGACTTGCCTGGGTGGACACAGCAGGCTGTGGAGCTCGGACCCCGTCCTCACTCGGCACTGTCTCCTTAGAATGCGGGGGGCTCTGCTCTCACAGATGTGGGAGAATAACACAGGGTTGAAATTCTTTCATGCTTTTGGTGCTGGATCTAAACATTCATCACCACACTCAAAGTCACATAGATTTTCTCCTATGTTTTCCTTTAGAAGTTTTACACTTTTGAACTTACATTTGGGTCTAAGATCCATTCTGAGTCAATCTCTTTGAAAGGTTCAAGGTCTTGGTCAAAGTTAAGATTTTGCGTGTAGACATCTAATCATTCTAGCATCTTCTGTAGAAAAGACTATCCCTTCTCCATGGAATGGCCTGAGCCCCTTTGTCAACATGCTTTGGAATACTTGATACTTGTTATAAAAGTACATTACCAGGGCGCCTGGGGGGTGCAGTCAGTGAAGTGTCTGCCTTCGGCTCAGGTCAGGATCTCCAGGTGCTGGGATCGAGTCCCGTGTCCGGCTCCCCGCTTAGCAGGGAATCTGCTTCTCCCTTTGCTCTCCCTTTGCCCTCCCCCCATGCTTGTGTGCATGCGTGTGCTCTCTCTCTCTCTCTCTCTCAAGTAAATAAATAAAGTCTTAAAAAATAAAAAGTACATTACCTCTGTTTTTTTTATTTTAAAAGGCAGCCAGATTGGTGCTATATTTAATAGTTACTTGCTTAAGATTTGAACCACAGCTTCTTAGGACAGAACACGAACAAGTTGTAGATTAGAATATAGACTGAGATAAACCACCTAAGTAAGAGAAAACTGGAATAGAATCCATCAATATTGAGTTTGTGGCCGTGGATTAGAGAGAGAGAAATCAGGTTCTAGGTCTGACTCCACCACTCCACCTTTCAGGCTTCTGTCTTCTTCCCTGGAAACTGAGACACATGTTAACCAGATGTATTCCAGGTGACTAATCATCCGATTCTACTTCCAGGGCCCCAGATCATAGGAGTGGAAATGAAACTTTCGTCCCTAGAAGATTTTCCCATTCGTGCGGCAAGCCTCGCCCTTTCAGAACTGACTCATGAGGATTCATTGCATTTACTGCGGCTGAGCTATCCCATGCCTCTTCCCTGGGCTAAGAGAACAGAGACCTAAGGCACATCTGCAGAGACCTGATCATACAATCTTCCTGAGTGCCCCCTGCCCGCTGCTTCCACTGCAGACCCATCCCAGCCTATACCCAAGGAGTCATCCCTCCTTGCCCCATGTTTTCATCTCTGGCGCTGAGGGGTCTTTGTTGACTCACCCCAACATGGGTCAGTCATATTTCTTTCTTCGGGATACAGGATCGCTCTGCCTCTCTCCTCTCCTTCTCAGTCTCTCCTTCCAACTCCTTGGCCCAAGGCTGACCACAGTCCCTCATGCTCAAGAACACACAGCTTATCTATTTTTCATGTTTAAGGCAGCCAAAGCCTTTTAAAAGATAATGAAAACCCCTCAACCGCAATTTTGAGTTGCAAAGAATTTGCTAGATTTGCTGGCGCAGAGAATTATAGGAATGTTCTTCTGGTACTTTGTGGTCTGGAATTCCTGGAGGGTCAGGGATCTACAGGGAACACAGACATGTGAAAATAATTACGCTATAGTGTGTGTGTTGGGGGGGGTGGCTGTTTTGGGGGTGAGGAGGAGAAGCATCATATAATTTTTGCAGAAATGGTGACAGTCGAAGGATGGTGAGGAGTTTAACAGCAACCCAGACTGAGAGTGGGGGCTCAAGGGATCCAGGCGGGGGTAACACCATTTGCAAAGGAAGGGAAGCATGAAAGAGCACATCATTTTGGAAGTGGACAGATTAGCCCTTACCCACAGATGGGCAAGTTAGCCGGTTTGGCTGGCTGGGCAGGTGCCCCTCCCCCCAAGCCCCCATCCCATGTTCCATGTATACCCTTCCTGAGTCTGCTCTCTTCTTAACTCTCAGGAAATCAATCTTACACTGTCAAGACTAGGGAGATAAGCATGCTTTGCTGTGTAGCATGTATAGGAGAAAAGCTTAGTTATGGCGGAGGCATAGAAGGTGTGCTTGAGGACAGCCAGAAGTGGAGAGAAAGGACAGCTGGGCATGACATTGGAAGATCCTTACATCCAGGGCCTGGGGCAGGAAGAGGACCTTGCTCAGCCCCAGGTTCTTTTTGCATCTTATGGCGCAGCTCCAAGGAGGAGGCCACGTGCCAGGTGTGACTGCGGGGATCTGAAGGGCGCACGGGGCTTGCTGTTGCTCATCCAGCATCGGCAGTGACTTCTGGGAACTTGATTGGCTGGCACCTTGGTCTTGGACTTCCTAGTCTCCGGAACTGTGAGAAATAAATATTTGTTGTTTAAGCCACCAGGTTTATGGCTGACTGAGACAATAAGGAATGTGGAAAGAGTGGCAGGTTTTGGGGGGACACTATAAAAGCTTGTTTCAAATCTACTGTGCTTCAGATGTAGAGAGGACCAGAAGGGAGTTAGATGTAATGGTCTGAAGCTCAGCTGAGACTCAGTGTAGATAAAAGGCCAAGAAGGAATAACCGAGGGCACTCCCAAGAGACTCCCTTTGGGGGACATTCTTTATTCAAGTCCACAAATACTTTGCCAGGCCCCAGTTAGGCCCTGAAAGACAGGCAAATAAGAATCCCACAGAGCCTTCTACTTCAAGGAGTCTACCTAGTTTTAAGTACGGCCATGGACTCAGGTTCAGCATCTATGAAAAGTGTTTCTAAGAATTCTTGCCGAAATAAGGTGTCAAATTCATGTCTACAAGTTTAGGTCTGTTTCCTGGGCTTTCTGTGATTTGGACATAGAGGTACGTCCCTCTTTTATTTTTTTCTTTCTTTTTTTCTTCAGATTACTTATGAATTTCAACCAAATTCTAGGATATGATAAACATGACATTTGATTTACTTGTTATTTTCCGTCCTGCTTTATGCTTAAACATAATAGGATTGACTTATAGCTGTCCAAAAAAATGGGGAGTGTATTTTTATGGAACTCTTCAATCTTAGGAATTGAAGTGGAGAGAAAATGGACGAAGGTTAACACGGTTTACTTATTTTTTTAAAGTGCAATTCCTTTTTGAAATATAGTTTTCTGTATGTTCATTAACTATTTTTAGGTAAACACACACACAGATATAAACACAACTAGAGTCTCTCAATTGACTGCCACAGTTTATGGAAGAAATAGTAAATGTTTAAGAAAATGCTTAAAATATTTAAGAAAACATTAAAAAAATTTAAGCAAATATTTAAATAAAATTTAAGAAACATTCTAAAATATGAATTTTCAGGAGAACTGTATGTGGACTCCCAATATTTCCATTGGAAATTAAACTTCACAATAAGGGAAAATTTCACAGTGTGAACTGAATACACACACTTGAAGTGCTAATATACACTTTATATCATAAAAAATTGAGAAACCTTAATTTAAAGCAAATAAAGATGTTTAGTTTCACCAGGAATTTACCTATTTTGCCAATGCTTATGGAATTAATCTCTTAGAAAATTCCTTTCTAAAGTATGAGATTTCTTATTGGGAAAAAAATTCAGAATCAAGTGGATTGGCATAGAAAATTGGTCTTGCATCTCTTTATTTAAACATTTTAAGCTCAATTTTTCTTTAGTTACATTTTAGCTACTCGAATACAGGTAACACGTTTTGTTCTTCTTTCCACAGAAACTGGTGTGTTTACTTTTATGGACTCAGAGGGGCTTTTCAAATTAACTTCACATTTTTACAGCCCTTTTTTTCATATCCCGTGTGTGAATTTACTGTGGAGGCTTATGAATGATGGAACTGCCTTCAGTAGCCTACTAGCGAATTGCTTTGCTTAGGTGAGTGTAGAAAACCTTTGGCAGTGTGGCTCAGGCCTGAGCTTTAGCACGTAGAGCAAGCCAGGATCCGAAGGCACTTAAACACGACACACACTTTTAAAAATCCACTGAAAATTTGAGAGCATTATCAATGAAGTAGATATGACTGCAGTTTGTCTCCCTTGAACAAATTAGTTCTCTTTTAAAGTATCGACTGGGTCAGTGCTCAAGGTAGAACTAGGTAACATTACAATCCTAACACCTTTTGGGCAATGGTTCTTCTAATTAATATAATTAATATTTTAGCAAAACATCATGGGTCGTAATTGAAAGAAATCATCTGGGTCTGAAGAATGCCTACTGAGGGCAGCCCTGTTAAGATGAACTCAGAGGTGTGTAGATTAATTTCCTGGACTTGCAAAGCAGGAAAGGGAAGGTTTTCCTTCCTTATAAGCCTGGAGGGTTTGGTGTTTGGCCCTGTTGAGACCCAAGGGCTATCTGGGCTGATTAACATATATGTAATTAAAGTGCACCAGCTAGAAAGGCAGAATCAGTTTTATTTGGCTCTGTACTACTATGAATAATTTCTTTCTCTCTACATTATTTACCTTCTGTGTACGTGTGCTTGTGGGAGGTGGTCTGGTTTCCCTGGACATCCTCCTCCTACCTTGTTTAGGATTATTGCTTCCTATCCTGGCAGACGGCAAAGAGTAGACAAGCTTTGCCTAGCATTCAAACTAGATTTTTCTTTCCGTTCATATCACCATTTTTAAGCCACATTTTTCATCACAGGGTAAGAAACACTGTAAATAATTGAGGTGATCCATCAAGAGACCCATTCTTGATAATGAAAAATTGCATAACTCAGTAGAAGTCAATTAAAAACCACAAACTTCAGACCTCTTTGCTCAGTGAAGATTTATTTTTAAAGGAGGCATTTAATATGATAGATTATGGGGGTCAAAATTTTTTAAAGTTCTAAAAATTCAGTTAGAATTTGACAATCAACATAAGATTTATACAGTATCATAGTATAATAGTTCTTTGAAACTAAAAGGTTTTTTTTTTTATTCCTTTAACATAAAACGTCTGAGATGTACAGGATTTTATAACCGAAATTAGAAATGACATCCCACTGTGGGATACCTTTTTTTTTTCCTTTGAAGTTTTTAAATGCTTCATACTCTCTGCTTGTCCCTATACAATGAAAAGTAGGTAAACTAAGAGAGAAGGCAGGACATCTCATCTGTTAAACCAAAGGTCTGAATAATTAGGACTAGATAAATGACTCGAAATGTTTTTGTTGTCTGGTTGCTTGGTTAGATCACAGCCAATATGATAGAATGTAGTATCTTATACAACTTTATATAATTAAAAAAAAAATAGTGGCAGTGTCTTTAAAGATACCCAAACTATGCAAGTGTCCAAGGGGAAAATGCCAAGTCTCTAAAAGGCAACATCCATAACACTTTTCTTCCCTTTCGGTGGTTTTTCATGCCCCAAATCTAAAATTAACTAAGGAGCAACATCTATCTGCAGAAACAAAAATATTTAACCTTTTGTTTTAAGGTCCGTCACCTCCCACTATATAGTTAAACGGTACCTAACAGCTTAGGTAGGATTTGGCAGTCAGGCCTGGTGGATGCCTAAGTCCAACCAACAGTACACATGTGACTTGCTTCCTACTGAAATTAAACTGCCAAGGAAAAAGAAGGAATTGTCCCCTTTATTTAATAACAAAGAACACTATCGTTCGAATTCTTCAGATTTGGAATTCCGGCAGTGTTTTTCTGTTTTCCTCTTGATGTGTGATGAGAATGAATAATATCAAAAATAAAAATAAGCCTCATCTAAACAAGCAGTCCTTTGACTTTATAAGGCTCAACATCAAATATATCAAATTCTAAAAATACCAAAGACCAGTGAAATGTCAAAGCTGGGAGGATAACATGCTGGGGATAGGACAGATTCTTAAGCCTTTTGGTTTATTGGAACCTACTAGTATTAACTTTGTTATGTTCATAGTTGCCACTTAAGTGGACTACTAGGGACCACGAGATTTCATATTCATATAAATATTTGACTCTGACCTCATAAAAAGTCCCTTGGGTCTATAATACTTTTATTCTTGTATAATCGGAAACAAATCCTTTCCTTTTAAAAATCAAACAGACCACGTTACACACACAGTTGACTAACTATTTACAAAGCACCCAATTAAATCCTACTTAATTCTCTCTCACTCTAAAAATTCCATCTAACTGGTGTGCAAAGTACTGATCACATTAAATGCATAATGTTCACAGGCCCTAATGGTCCTATCCAACCTAGAAAATATTGACTTTGTTAAAGAGAAAAGAAAATCTTAAAAAATAAGTAAAGGGTTTTGAAGAAACGAGACCAGAAATCACAGTACAAGACAGATAAATCTACTTTAATATTCACATGTAAAAGTTACACATCACAAGAGATTGGACAGTAGTTTAGCAGTAACTAACATAGCTATAGTGAAAATCATTTTTATAAAAAAATAATCTAGATGCGGTCATCAGAATTTTTGGTCTACTTAAGTTAATGTTTGAAGATCGACTTTTATCCCTGCTTGAAGGATTTGCCATTATGCCTTGTTTTTTTCTCCCACTGTTGCCTATTAATATTCTTTGGAGGAAGGAAAGCAGAAAGTGTTCATTTCCAAGAGTTTGTCCTTTGGTAGCAAGCAGAGAACATTTTTCATTTCTATGATTTAAATAATCTGTACAGACATGAAACGTAGCGACATTAAGCTTTAGTGTAAAATGAAGAATGATAAGCATTTTTTTCACTTTCATAAAACAGCAGATTTCATAAACTCCTTAAGGATCCAAGCATTTCCCCATCCCATATGCAAAACCATTCAGAATCCATTTTGACCTCAGTTAAAAAACAAAAAAGCAAACACTTACTCTTTATATATTACACTATCAAACCCTGTACTTAAAAACTGATAAAGTATATTTCTAACATGTAGGCTTCAAATACAAAGATTTCAATCTAGGTTAAAGAAAACACATTTGAATGGACTCAGAACAAGTTTATTTTGTGATTAAACATCTCATGCAGTCATGCAGGACTACCAGCTATAACTATTACTTCCAAGTCTACACGACACTGCATAAAACAAAAACAAATTAAAAGCTAGGCCTAACAGAAAAGACATTCAAGATATCAAGAGCTCTGCAATGGAGCTGAAAAATAATTTTCCAAAAGAAATATTCCCATAGATTAAAAAAAACACACACATAATATTTACAAAAAAATATTTAATTAAAAATATCTTATAATTACAGTAGTCTATTAAAGCATATACTTTCTCACACTTATAGAACATCTCTATATATACATGGTATGAAATGTCACTCAGTTATCTATACAATATGTAACATTCTTGCAGGGAAAAGAAAGTTCCCTGCCCCGTTATAATCATCTATTTTAAACAATAGATGTCAAAAAAAAAAAAATATCTACAATGCTCTTTTATATTAGTAAAGCTTCAAAACAAAAATTGAGCTCCTTGGTCACAAAGTAGGCTTCTAAAGTTGATTTACTCTTGATCTTCTATTTATCAGTCCTGTCACACTTAAGCTTAAAAGTTTAACTGCACCTCCAAAAACACAGAAATGTACATTTCACAGCGGTTATAAATGAAGAGACAAAAGAGAATACATATGCAGAATGTTTATGAACGTGCAAAAAAAAAAAAAGGATGAAAGTTGTATTTTTCTTTTCCCTCTCTCTCTCTCTCTCTCTCTCTCTCTCTCGGAATGACGAATGAATCGTTTCTAGGATTTGCTGATATTTTTTTTTCCCTCCTTTCCTCGGGTGGCTTTTTCTCTAACTTCTGCTCTTTCCCCCTCCCTTTCTAGTGCTCCTGGCTCGGGCTCAGGCGGCCGCACACCTGTGGAAGAGGAATGAATAGAGGGGGTGTGTGAACCTTCCCGCTGCAGACTAACTGGCGCCACCGACCAAACTCAAGACATGCTTGATCAACAACCCAAAACAAACCACCAGGTCAGACAACACCCGCAGCCCGCAGCCGGCCAGGAGAGCGGCAGGCAGCTGCTGGCCCCCGGGAAGCCCGGATTGGGGATCCACTCCCAGGCCCTGCCCGCATCACACTTTGTGTCAGACAGCGTGGGGGGGAGGTGGGAGGGTGGGTGGGGGGGTGCGCATCGGGCAGTTTCCACGCCCGCGAGGGTGCCCTCCCTCGGCGGGGAGGAAGGCATTAGAGCCCGCTGGTCGTGGGAGAGGCACGGGGGTGGCGTGGCGGGGACGACGGGGACAGGAGCTGCTGACCCGTCTCCATTTAGAGTGAACCCCCAATTACCAAAGCGAAGTACGGTGGCACGGACGGGGGTTGTCCCCTTCATTGGGATTTGCCCTCAGAAATGCTTAGGAGCACACAACACTGCTGTGCCTGGCACCGGAAGCCCCTGGGGACGGGCGTCACTGGAGGGGGGAAACGCGCGCTCACCTGGACAGCGCGGCTCAGCGGCACAGAATGCTGTCGCCCTGCTTGTTCACCGCGCCGGCCTGGAACAGCAACGGAACACCAAGGCAAAGGTTAGCAGGCACAAACGTCGCACTCGGCACGGCCCTGGATTCGTTCTCGGAAACCAGGCAGGCACGCCGGCACCCCCACCCCCGCCTGCAGCCCTGGGGGGACTCCCCCAACCCCACCCCAGGCGCAGGCTGGACTTGACAGCCCAGGATGCGCAGAGCCCCAGTCCCCCCGGCGCGTTCACCCGGACCTGCGCTCGCCGCGCGGAGCCCGCCGCTGGTGGCCCCGGGCGCCCGGAGGAGGGAGGGGGGTGCTGTCATTTCCCCGCCGCCCCTGCCCGTTGGAAGGGGAGCGCCCGCGTCCGGCCCCCCCGCCACCGCCCTCCCGGCCCCCCGCCGCGTCCGCTCCGGGCCGGCGTCTGGCCTCTCTCACCGGGTCGGTGTTGAGCGCCGTGAGCGGGGTCCGCGGCGGCGCTGCCGGACAGGTCCCGGCCGGGTGGTGCGGTGGCGCCGGCGGTGGCGGCTGCCTCAGCAGAGCCGGGTGAGTCTCCAGCGCCAGCTGCAGGTCCAGGATGTAGTCGATAACGTGCTGCAGGATCTCCACTTTGCTGACTTTCTTGTTGGGCGGGATGGTGGGCACCAGCCTCCGCAGGCGGCTGTAGCAGTCGTTCATATCGCACTGCAGGCACAGCGCCGGCTCGTCGGCCGCCGCCTCCGCCGCCTTGCAGCGCGCTGCCGCCGCCGCGGCCGCCGCGGCCGCCGAGCCACCCAGGCTGTGGCCGTGCTCGGCCAGGCAGCGCAGAGCCAGCTCCCCACCGCCGCAGCCCGACGGCGCCTTGCGGCCCGAGGGGCGCACCGGGCTCACCGCCTTCATCGCGCGCGCCCTGCGCCCTGCGCCCTGCGCGAGCGGACCCGCTGGGGCGAGCGAGGGAGGCAGGCAAGCTCCGGGCCCCCGCCCGCGGCCGGCTCCGCTCCCCTTGCCTTCGCGCCCGGCGCGCTCGGTCCGCGCTCGGGGCACGCGAAGCTCCCGGCGATCCCGCGCCCAAGAATTGACGGCAGGGTCGCTCCGGGTTTTGCTAGGGGATCTCTGCTCAGTGGGCGACACTCGGCCGGGACCAAAAGGCAAGAAAAATCAAGCGCAGCGGAAGGAAAGCAGCCCGCCGGGTTCCCTCGTCACTCCCTTCGGAGCTCCGACTACAGCCCGGCCGCCGCCGCCGCCGCCGCCGCCGCCGCCGCCGCCGCCGCGCTCCCCTACCCGGAGGCTTCCCCACTGCCAGACAGACTCACAAGCGCGCCTCCTCTACGCTCTCGCCTCGCCAGCCGCGCAGCTGTATTTATAGAGCCGCGCGCCCCGGGGGCGGGGCCAGCACGCTGGCGGGGTCGCCGCGCGAGCCGAGCGGAGCCGGGCTGGGCGCGCGGGCGGGTGCGCGGAGGGAGGCGGCGAGGGCGGAGGCTCCGGGCGGCGCTGGGGGGCGGGGAGCCGGGCAACCCAAGCGGCCGGGTGGGCGGGGGGTCGGGAGTGGCCAGCCAATCGGGCGGACGGAGCCACCTCAGGGAATGACGCTCGGGCCAATGGGAAGGACACTCCATTCCGTCAACGCTGTGGGTCGGGGTTCTGAGAAGAGAGAGCTGAGTGGGAGTCGGGCCAGGCTGGTGTGTGCCCTAGGGAGGGGAAAAGAGAGGGAGAAGTTCCTGTGAAGAACTGCGGGAATGTGCGGCTGGAATTCACTGTCCCCCGGCTTAGGCTGCTGAGGGAGCGCTGGGCCCTGCTCGAGGATCCTAGCGCGGCGACCAGGGACCCTCCGCCACCCATCACTCCAGCCCTGGGATTCCAGTGCCTTAAGAAGGACGCTGTTCAAGAAGGCACGTTCGTTCTCTTCTGTATTTTCCCTCTCCGTTTCATTATTCGCCTTTTCACGATCTCCGAAACCATAATGATGGAACGGAATGGAATGTGCAGCCGTTCCGTTTTCTTTTTTTAAAAAAGGTTAAAGCTTAGAAAAAAAAAAAAAAAAGGAAAAGAGTGCCGAACGCAGATATTTGGTGAAGGGACATACAAATCAAAACGTTGTAGGATTTTTCTTTCACCCATCTAGATGCACAAATGGGCTCAAGAAATGCAATTTCCTCAAAGCATTAAATGAGGGCACGTAAATATTAAAAATGCATGGGCACGGAGTATTTAAAATTCCACCATGACATATAATATTAATCCGTTTTATGTAAAATTCATACCTGTGACTTGATGTAGGCCATTAACGCACCGCCTCACGTGTTAAGCGTACCCCGCTTTAAATAAGATGCTAAGAATGGCCAGTCTCCTTTTGCAGCAAAGCATTAAAATTCACACTTCCAGTTCCTGGAGTCCTGCTTGGGCCACACCCTGCAGAAAAGTCTGTTCATTAAGGACGTTTCTGAGGTTACTAATAGAAAAGCTGTCCTGGAAGGGTTCGAACAAAATTGCACAATGAACTTTGATAGGACCCTGTGTGTACTCTTCAAGGAAAAATTGAGCCCTTTGGTTGAGAAATGAGCATTAAGACTCTCTGGTCATTGAGGATATAAATTTTGAGTGCCTTCACCCTGCAAACCTCCCACCTTTAGACAAGCTAAGAGAGGAGTTAACTCAGGAATTTTCTTTTGTGTACCTGATATAGATTGGTGCCTTCATTTTTATAGATCATTAAGAGAAAGAGATGTGGACCTCACCTCTTCCTGTCTACCCTCTTCAAGGAAGCTCTCCCTCCTTGCCCAGAACTGAAATACCTGCATCAGGCAGGTAGGTACTTTGTTTAGCCACGTGGGTATTTTATAACTATTAAACTACTAGCTCCCCAGAGCACATTCCTTTTTCCTGATGAAATGAGGAGTAATGATGTAATGCTGGTTTCACAGGAAGATGCAACATCCCTCCTCTCCCCTAATACTTACACATTACTATCTCTACTAATTGTTTGGAAATGAGGGACATTCTCACTTACTTACATGCATACTTAGGTGGTCTACATACACACTTATCAAGAAAAGGAGAATTGTAAAACCTCCAAGAAGACTTTCTTCTAACTACAGGCGTAGTTTTATATATTCTTAAATTAGAATGAATAAACACAGAGAATATTCTCATTTTAGAGACAAAGGTGGGCCAAGGGGCACTCGAGGGCATTAAGCTACTACCGTGGAGCTTGTCATATCATCACAGATGATAATAATAAGCGGAGATATGTACAGATGTTTCCGTTCCATTGATTTTTTTTCTTTGTTAGAGTTTAAAAGCTGCTTCAACATTTAAAACCTAAGATTTTTCTCTGGCAAAATTGAACAATGCTACTATACCCGGGGCACACTCATTTCAAAGCTTTACAGATCCTGAGTTGATTCGATTTAAAATGTAAGTTTTAAATACGTGACACAAAGGAACAAACCTATCCATCTTGTTGGACTTTGCTAAATCTCAGAGAGCCGTACCCTGGGTGTGACAAGTGCCAAATGCCAGAGTTTCAGGTTTTGTTGGAGTTGCTCTGTGTGACTGGCTCAAAGTCAGAATAGCTGGGTTACTGTGGAGCCTAAGTTCAAAGGAATGTACCCTGGCCACATGATCAAGAACACCCAGGAAAAATGTGATCCCCCAAATCCTGCCAGGTTGGAAGACATTAATCAATTAAAAGCTAGGGAAACATTATACGATGGAAATAAAGTATCAAATCCTGTGCTTTTTGGCCTCCGAAACCTGAGAGCACCAGGGGCTAACCAATGTATGTTTTTGATTCTTAGACACAGTCACTTGCATGACGTCCAAGCTGAAGTCATAAAAGACTCCCAGCACTGATCGTTCAAACCGGAGTTTACTTAGCAATGACTAGATTTTGGGAAAACCTTGCAAGCTACATGATCTGTAACGCAAAGGAGAGGGAAACTTAGTTTCCCACGACTCTTCCTTTTACATCAAACTGCTTTGCTGGCACTTGTAAAAGTAAGATGGGCTAGCTAGCCAAAAGCCCTTTGCCATGAAAGTGCTAGAGGCTCCCAAAATGTTCCTTAGAGGGACCCTGGGATGAAATAGTCTTGGGAAAATTGCCAGGGAGCCCTGGTGCCCAGAGTCATGTGTATACCCTTCCTCCAGACAAAGAGTTCTGCAGCCCTTTCTTGGGATGCTTTCTAGACGCTAATCAGAGCCTTGCTGAACTGCAACACCCAGGCTCTTAGAATTCACAAGCACCCTGTGTTTACATGAAGCAAGGGTATCCAAGCATATTGTGCTATTCAGTCCAAATGCCTTTTTAGGACTTGATACTTCTTTCCCCATGGCTTGCAGGGAAGCAGTGGGTGGGCTCAGACAGATAAACAGGAGCATTCCCATGCCTTGGTGCCTCTCTAGATGTAAATGGTCACTGGAAGAAGGCACATGCATTCTTTCCAGGCACAAGGAACCAGTATGTACTCTGTTGCAGGAGCGTCCCTTGCTCCAAAAGAGTACATTGGGCAATGTGGCAGTTCATGCTCAAGGCTGCTTTATCTGGCACTGAGTGTTACAGACTTACTTGTGCTACCCTTGGATTGCTGATACCAGTCCCGGAAGCACTGATAACCTTTTTGATTTGCCCAGTCTTGGGAAAGCCTTATAAGAAGGGGACGTTATATATTGAACATAGCCAAGCAGACGTGGCCAGCAAAAATGCCTACTTCAGGAATTTTGAAAGGTAGTCTGTTGAAATAAGAAGGAGCTGATGTGAAGAAGAAAGAGGTGTCCTTTGTTTTTACCTTAGGAGAGTAAGAGTGTAAGGCTTTTTTTTTTTTTTTTAATGATTCTATTTGTTTATTAGAGAGAGACAGAGAGAGAGAGAGCACACGAGCGGGGTGAGGGGCAGTGGTAGAAGGAGAAGCAGCCTCCCTGCTGAGAAGCACCCCCCCCCGCCAACATGGGGCTCGATCCCAGGACCCTGGGATCATGACCCAGCCAAAGGCAGATGCTTAACCGACTGAGCCACCCAGGCACCCCAAGAATGTGGGCTTAAAAGTCAGAACGCCTCTGGGTGGCTCAGTCGGTTAGGCGTCTGCCTTCAGCTCAGGTCATGAACCCAGGGTCCTGGGATTGAGCCCCACGTTGGGCTCCCTGCTCAGTGGGGAGTCTGCTTCTCCTTCTCCCACTGCCCCTCCCCCTGCTCATGCTCTCTCTCTCTCTCTCTCTCTCCCTCACTCTAATAAATAAATAAAATCTTTTTTATTTTTTTAAGTCAGAATGCCTGGGCTCCAATTTTGGCTCCTTGGTTTAGTAATTTTATATCATTAAGCTGGATTTTTAAATTCCTCTGCCTTTCTTACATGAAATGAGGATAGAAATTATATCTGCTTTATAATGTGTTCATATATATATTTAAACTTATATAAAATTCTTAGAACAGTATCTGGCACTTAATGAGTGTTAAACTTTATTATTATTTTTGGCACATATTATTTCTCAGTCTGTGGCTTGTCTTCTCATTCACTTAACAATCTAGGAGAGCACAAGTTTTTAATTTTGATGATGTTCATTTTATCAATTTGTTCTTTAATGGAGCATGCTTTTGGTATATCTAAGAAATCTTTGCATAACCCAAGGTAATGAAAGTTTTCTCCTGTGTTTTCTTCTAGATGTTTTATAATTTTTAGGCTGGGTTGGTTTTATGGGCACACAACTTATGCAGCCAAACAGGGTCCCAAGCTTAGAAGGGTCTCGTTGGTTTAATGCTCTGATGTTACTATCTTGAAATTCTCAGTAATTTTTGACAAGAGGGCCCATGTTTTCATTTTGCACTGGGCCCACAAATTATGTAGCCGCGGGGCGCCTGGGTGGCTCAGTTGGTTAAGCGACTGCCTTCGGCTCAGGTCATGATCCTGGAGTCCCAGGATCGAGTCCCGCATCGGGCTCCCTGCTCAGCAGGGGGTCTGCTTCTCTCTCTGACCCTCCTCTCTCTCATGCTCTCTCTCTCTCTCTCAATAAAATAAAATAAAATAAAAAATCTTTAAAAAAAACCAAAAAAACAAACAAAAAAACAAATTATGTAGCCAGTTCTGGCTTTAGGTTTTAGGTTTAGGTCTGTGATCTGTTTTGTGGTTATTTTGTATGTGGGTCAAGATATGAATTGAAGTTTCTATTTTTTGCATACGCATGTCTGATAGTTCCATCACCCTCTGTTGAAAAGACTCCTTTTTCCATTGGACTGGCTTTGCACCTTTGTCAAAAATTGGTTATGTATATATGTATGGTTCTATTTCTGGCCTCTGAATTTTGTTTCATGGGTCTGTTTGTCTGTTTTTACACCATACTGTCTTGATTACTATAGCTTTAGAGTAAGTCTTGAAATCAGGTAGTATTGATTGACTGATCCTCCAGCTTTGTTGTTCTTCATTACAAAGTTGCTTGGCTATTCTGGATATACGTTGCATTTCCATACGGATGTTAAAAGCAGTTTGTGAATGTCTTCAAAAAAGGGCCTGTATCCAAAATATATCAAGAGCATCTACCAAGAACATATAAAGATCTCTCAAACTCAATAAGAAAAGAACAAACAACCCAATTAAAATGTGGACAAAAGATCTGACCAGACAGTCCACTAAATAAAATATACAAGTGACAAATAAGCACAGGAAAGATGCTCAATATCACTCGTCATTTGGGGTACAAGTACACTTCAAAGCTACTATGAGATATCACTACACACCTGTCAGAACAGCTAAAATTAAAAAGACTAACCACACTAAATATTGGTGAGGATGCACAATACCTGGAGCTCTCCACACTGCTGGTGGGAATGTAAACTGAGAAAAACCGCTTTGGAAAACAGTTTGGCAGTTTCTTAAAACGTTAAACATACGCACACCACATAGCATACCATAATTCTACTGCTAGGCATCTATCCAAGAGGAGTAAAATAATATATCCAAGGGCCATGAGGGGACACAAGAATGACAGGTACATTTACTATCAGGATTGTGGTAATGGTAATGTCAAAATGTATCAAGTTGTGCAATATATATATCTATATATAGGTATATATATATATATAGTATATCATTTTATATGGTATGGCAATTATATCTCCATAAAGATTTTAAAAAGTATTAATTTTTAAAATTAATATTTCGATCTCAGAAGAGCTTCTTCCATGAATCCACCAGTTTGTTCTTTAACTTCTGTAGATGGGTATTTTATCGTCTCTCTCTCTCTCTCTTAAACTCTGTATCATAGTGCTATCCGTCAGGGATTATAGCATTAGCTGAATGCTGGTGAGATGCCCTCCAAAGCAGACATGAGACATGTATGCTTGAATATGTCAGCTGTCATGGGGATCCATTAACATAGTCAATCACCTGCTAGAAATGGGCTTTGCTAAAACCACATCCACTCCTCCCTGTTTTGTGTTGTTCTAATGTGACATGGATTTGAGGCTCTGAGGAGGACTCAACCTGATTATTGGAAATACTCTTCCCTTGTGCAGAATGAAAGCTATGCTCTGGACTCTCATCTCAGTGCTTCGCCCCAGCTGCAGCATCTGCTGCCTCAGGTACCCCACATTAACAGCTGCCTGGGGGCACACACACACTGGATGGGGACGATAAGAAGCTCCATCATTCTATATTCAGGATGGCTTGCCATTTCCCCTCTTTACCCTTTCTGTCTCAAGAAAATAAACAATCTAACAGGATTAAATGCATTCACTTCCAGAACAGGGAGTAAAAAATCCCAGCTGGTATCCTAGTTTTGCCTCTAAAATCCTATGGCTCAGTCTGTAGCCTCAGCTTCTTCATCTGGCAAGAGGAGGGATTTATAAGGATGGAGTGAGGAGTAGCTGCATTGAACATCCTAGGAGAAGGGCAGTAAGTAAACAATAGGAGGCAGTAGACTTGCATATAAAAGATACTCAATGTCCCCTGAAGTCTGCACCATTATTGAAAGGGGCTTGTAATAGGTAAATGGTTATAAAGATGCCAAAGAAAACAAGTTATTGTGTTAGCTCATCATTATCCATTAGAGGAGAAATTCAAGACAAGAATATATGCATGTATGTGTGTACTATTTAAAATTCATCCTAATAGGGGCGCCTGGGTGGCTCAGTCAGTTAAGCATCCGACTCTTGATTTCGGCTCAGGTCATGATCTCCAGGATCAGGAGATCTAGCCCTGCCTTTGACTCCACGCTGAGCGTGGAGTCTACTTGAGATTCTCCTTCTCCCTCTTCCTTTGCCCCTTTCCCTGCTCTGCTCTCTCTTTCTCTCTCAAATAGATAAAATCTACAAAAACTTTCGTCCTAATAATTACTGATTTGTATCTGCTGCATCCTTTCTTTGAGCAGGCAATACCACAAGCAAAGTCACTGCTAAGATCTCTTCTAGTCACAGCACAAACTGGTGCTAACCTTCCACTGATGAAAGATTTCAGCTACATTTCCCTTTCTTGTACGGTGAATGCAAAATAATCCCCCAGTCTAGAAAAAGCACAATGAGATGTATTTTAACTACTTAAAGGAAAGATGCTAACTAAACAGTAATTTGCTTCATATCTTGGATCTGAATGCTGGACATGAGCTGGTCACACAGTAAATCTGCCTTTGCTGAGGAGAACTTTCCCCTTTTGTTGGTATCTAGGTCATGGTTCTAAGAATGGATACAATGTTCAAGAAATGGTTGCAATTTTTTCCCTGAAGAGGAATTTTTGAGACCTTTTTTGCAGATCTCACACGGTTGTCATTGTCGTTGGATGGCTCATGATGTCCGTGAACTGTGTACCTGCAGTGCAAGATGGCCCTGGAAAGTAGATGAACAGCATGAAAACCCACTTGTATGAGAAATAATTAAACTCCTACATTTTTCTACTAGCAAAACACGTGCAACAAAACACTAAAGGAATTCAAGATGCAGGATTAAAGGAAAAAGGGACTGAGTTAACTCTGAGCTTTATCAACATTGGTGATTGTATGTGAAAATTGTCCAGTTTAAATAAAACCATCCCTTTGGGAGGGATTATAGTTACTACTTTTCCTTGAATAGAATTAAATGATATTTATAATCTTTAAAGACTAAAATCTTGGATGGAATATATTTTCTTAAAAGTCTATTTGACAGAATAATCTAAAAATTTGATAAAACATTAGATAATACTACTTGGTCTAAGGGAACCCTATTTGCCATGTTCAAAACAACTTGTTCATTAGGTCAACATCAATGTATGATTCTCTTTGTTTGCATTATGTTCTAAAAATGGCCAAGACACATTATAAGGGAAAATAAGACAATTCCTGTGACATTGTAAACATGCTACATATATTGTCTTTGAGGCTTTGGGGAATAATTAGGTTGGAATTTTAGGATATCCAAGTAACTTGTTAAAAATGATTTAACATTGGTCATCAACCCACTGTGCTGTCTTTATCGGAATCTACAACTTGTACTACATAAAATGAGTTTGCCCTTTAGCAGATTATTAAGTGGGCAAGTCTGGCACCTTCCCACATTGTCCATCAACAGTCTTCCCAGAGCCGCCGACTCTTGATCTCTGGTGAACACAGTTGGAAGACTCATAAAGCTTTCTTTTTATCCAACTTCTAGGAAAAGCATCCTAATATCCCAAAGAGATATATGCTTAAAATTTCTACATTATGAATTATATAAAACCGATCTTTTCAGCCTTACTTTTAAGGCTCTCTGTCAACTGATCCTTCTCCAAAACGGTTTCGATTCAAGTCAACTCGAGTCAAGCCTACAACATATGTATTGTACATTTGTTATATGACAAGACTGCATTCAAGAAAAGTTAAGTCTCTTGCCCCCATGGAACTTACTGTTGAGATGATGGCTTACACAAATTAAAAATTCATTAATGAAATACAATGCATTCTGTGCCATAATACAGGCATGTATGGGCTACTGTGGAGGCAAAAACCAAAGCCTGGGTCAGAGGAAGCTTGAAAGAGGAAGAGTGACTTGAGCTCGATCCTGAAAGATGACTTTTTCAGTGGTGAAGGCTTTCCAGGTAGTGGCAATGGCAGGAGCAGAAGCTCGGAGGAGTGAAAAGCAAGGGTCTCCCTTGTCATTCTTCCTGCCTCAGTCCAAACACTCAACATCCATTGCTTTACATTCGACTAGTACTTTTCTTCCTCATCTCATCATACTCTTCCCTTCAAAACCATTTTTCACTTTCATTTCTCCCAATCTGCAACCACCAGTTCCTTCAAAAACCATGGCTTCTGCATCCACGAAGCTATTGATCATGAATTCCCTTGCTATAATTATTTACAAGTCACTTTATTGACTTTCCATTTTATAATGAAGGATATAAAAATTGCAAGGTAATTGAGAAACTACAGAAAAACATAAAGATGAAAATAACCCACACCTAGAAATAACCACACCGTGAATATAGATATTATTTCTCGAGCAAAGATTTTTGACATGTAATGCATACTTCTTGGAAACCTAATTTTCACTTTATATGGCATGGATACATTTTCCTATCAATAGTTACTTGTCTTTGTCATCATTTTTATGGTTGCATGGTAGTCTATTATGTGGACATGCCATAACTCATTTAGCAAACTATTATAAATATTTGTATTGTTTCCAGCTTTTGGCTGTGTATTCTCATCACATCTGATGCACTTCTTTTAACTCAGTATTACACAGTGGTTTGCATTTGTTGGCATGCTACTGCGCAGTTCTCTTCAAGCTGTGTCGGGATGGATCTTCAACTACCAAAACATCTTAAGGCAAGGCCAGTTCTTTTTGCTACTTTTTATGGCTCAATAAGGAGATTTATTGGGAAGTGCTCAAGTGGCTACTCAGGTGGCTCGGCACCATCTCTCAGGATGACATCCTAATGAAGAGCTGTTCAGAGGTGACCTGCAGATTTCCCACATATTCAGAGAGTGGTTGGCTTGTTGAAATGAGAAGAGGAAGTGTTGGAGCCAAGTAATGGTGGATCCACTGGAGCAGCTGACACCCCAGGAAGGTTCTGGTCTACTTAACAAAAAAAGCTCTAGAAAAGTTGCTAAGACTTTAAATTATGAATTTGCTGGAGATTTCTCAAGGGAGGGAAATGGTGGAAAGGAGACATCATGGGATAGAAAGCAGAGCATGTGGGCTGCATGAGTGAGCCCCGGAACTGTTATGGGTACCATGAGTAGGATCATGTCAGTACTTCTGCTACTGTTGGTTCTCTCTCTACTAAGGGTTCATTTCTAGGCTGAGCCTCTCAGTCCTTTCTTTCAATTCTTTATTTTCTTGCTCAATCATCTCCTACAACCTGAATTTAAATGCAGTTGCAAACAATTTTGACAATGAAGTTTATGTCCTCTCTGCACACCAACTAATCATTATATTCACCCACATTGACCCAAACCCTTTTATTCCTGGAGGCCAAACCAGTTTTCTTTTGAATTCCGTAGTCACCACCCTACTGTAATCCAATAGCAAATGATAAACTGCCTGTCCTATTGGTTAAAATGTAAACAAGGAATAAGTAAGTAGAGAAGACAATTTTTATCAAGTTTCTTTTTGGAAATTCAGGTATTCATTCATTTTATTGAACAACCAAGCACAGAACTATGTAAGTCAAGTAGGTATAAAGGTCCCCTTCAACGATATGAGTTTAGAAATGCCTATTATAACAATGTCACTAATATAATCATTTATTTGGGCAAAATTGTCTTGGGATAGAAATGTCTTTAGTATAAGGATGATTCTTTATTGTCTCGATTGTAATATGATTAATGTTTAACATGTTGATGAGACAGCAGTTTTATAATCTGGGTGGTCAGAAATCCATTATTTAATTTCTGAAAGGACATGAAATCACAAAAGCAAAGCACTCTTTTTCATCCTGTCATAGTATATTTGCTGAGCCACCAGGTTCCCGATGCATCTTTATATCTGTCCTGCTGAACTGAGGAAGTATGGTTATCATTTTACTAAAATGGTGGTGCTAAGGTCTTTACTGCAGGCGTAACAAGGGATCTCTTCCTTCCTTCTGCCTTGGGTAACCTAAAAAAATAGAGTGTTACCTGTTCTAGGTCTTGATCAAACTTAGACTTGTTTCAAAAAATGTGAAGAAGTGTTGGCCACAGCTCTATCTCCAGATTTTAGAGGTGAGTAGGCAAGTGGAGCAGGTATGAGAGCCAGCTCCAAAGACCATTCCTAAATAGACCATCAACTTGCTTATGGGATCGTATATGGCAGAGGAGGGAAACTGGCTGAAGGTCTCCCTGTTAGTTCTCATTCCCTTGTCATGAATAAAAATCACACATCTAAATCAATATGGCTTTTCCTCTTGATATTTAATTTTTATATTTCTACCAATGATTGTAACATGCTAACTAAGGGCTCCTTATAATCAGCAGAAGAATTTGGATTAGTGATTGGGAAGTATCTGGACACTAACAGAGCAAATAATACCTCAGATCAAACTTTTCAGAGATCACATAGAAAAGAAAATATGAGGGGTGGGGCAAGAATCCAGGTCTGACATTTAGGAAAGTAAATACAAAAAGGCAAAAAACATTAGAGATGGTATTTTGAATGAATGAGCTATTTTAATGAGAGTTGCTAGAATGTGATACAAATATTTACTAGGTAAACCCATAGAATTTTCCCTGTATTCACATATTTAAAGCAGAATAAAATGATTTGGGTGGAAGGTTGGAGTGGAAATTATCTAGGTCCCTTCCAAATGTAAATTTCTGTGATTTCATGACATTCTTCTGTCACTGTGCATGCTATTCCTTCTTAATTTGCAATCTCCAATTAGCTTTGCAATTATAGTTTTAGTAAAATGCTTCACTGGTCTTCACTTTCTAATGCCTAACACCGCTTTAGTACAGACAGCAAAGAGCTAAACAGGTACCTTGGTGATGAAGGTACTTGACCTATGTCAATAATAGAAATATTTCATCTTGCAAGAGATTCAGCACTTATTTTAAAGCATCCTGTTTGCTTTGTGCAAGCCTTGTACATTACCATGTAGCACAAGAGTCTCATCTGTAACGTGGAAGACATTTATATTCATGTAGTGGCTGCATTTTTGAAATACAAAGTATGAATCTTTATTATCAGTTCTGATTTCCATAAGTCATCCAAGAAAACTAGTCTCATTACTCCATAGTCCTATTGCACAGATAAATCCTGGTTATCTTCCACATTTTTATTGACTTTTTTTTCAGGAAGTAGAGTGTCTATATAGTTGGAAAGGATTTGCAACAACTCACCTCATATACAACAACACATCGTTGGACTCATCTTCTAATTAAAGCAGGGAAATCATAGCCAGTTTCCCTATAAATGATGTCACCTGGAGTTCACAATTTAGGGCACTGCATGCATTCACTCTTTCATCTCTTCAAATACCAAAGGCACTTAAACCTGGGGAGGCTTAAATCCATTGTATTATCATTCATTCAATATCTACCAATTTGTATTAGGTCCTTCTATTTCTTCTGGAGATTTAAATTTTTTTAATCATAATATGTATTTTATTCTGATCAGTAAGTTCTAGAGAATTATACTCTACAAATATGGGTTACTTTAAGGATGTGGTAAGATCAATCTCTTTTTCACTATCTTAAAAATCACTGGCAAAAGTGATGGCATCGATGAAACAGTAGGGTTGAAAGATTAATGCTGGTTCCCAAATGGTGTGCATAATGATCTCCTGCATCCTTGTTTTATATACAGATATCCGAGAACCACCCCTTACCTCATTCTGCTTCAGGTGATTCAAATGTGGTGATTCAAGGACCACATTTCGAAAAATAACTGGTCTAGTCAACAGTGAGTAGAATAATAAATTAAAAAAAAAAAAAACACTATAGGGGCGCCTGGGTGGCTCAGTCGTTAAGCCTCTGCCTTCGGCTCAGGTCATGATCCCAGGGTCCTGGGATTGAGCCCCGCATCGGGCTCCCTGCTCTGTGGGAGGCCTGCTTCTCCCTCTCCCACTCCCCCTGCTTGTGTTCCCTCTCTCGCTGTGTCTCTCTCTGTCAAATAAACAAATAAAATCTTTAAAAAAAACAAAAACAAAACAAACACTGTACATATGAGATATCCTCGAGCCTGTAGGGTAAAGGTAGATAATTCAAGACAGAATTTTTCGAGAGTTAGATGTGCAGCAATGAATGGAAATGAATTGGGGAGGGAACAAAGTGGAGACAGAGGTCGATGATGTGACAGCACATGGTAGCTACGATCTATTGAACTGTGACTACACACTAGGCACTCTGAGATGCCTTCACATATAGATATATAATTCTCACCATCCTCAGAGGTATCCCAAAATGAAGGACTGAGTGAAATTAGTTAGCAGTTGCAATCAACAGAGTAAATGTAGATTAACAACTTTAAAAGAGCAAAAGAAAAAAAGGTGAATCGGGCAAAAAGATTAATAATCTGTATCTCTAACTATGTCAATATCCTATCTACTCATTTTCAGAGGTCTGAACACGAATCATGTCAATATTAGTATTCCTGTGCATGCTGCATTTTCAAATTTAGAACTAAGCCAGGCATTAACCATGGGAGAGAAATTGTCAAAAAATAAATACAAAAAAACCAAGATGAGCAGGGTAAACTGGTTCTCCAAATATAGGCTCTTAGGAGTGAAAGGAGGAGTAGCATTTCCCCAGCCAAGTTTCACTTTGGAGGAGAACTCCCAGTCCAGAGTAACCACCATCGCAGCTTTGGTATTACTGTTGATTGTAGCCAGCAAAAGGGAGGGTGGAGCCCTTTTCCTGACAATGAAAACGCTTCACAGAGTTTGGTGAGAACAACATGAGCTCACTCCCTAAAATATCTCAAAATTCAACAGAATTAGAAGTCATGAAAAACATATTACTAACTCTAGTATTTATCTTAAAACAGAAGTTACCTATAACAATATCCTTTTATAAAGCAGAACCATGTGACTTATATAATTAATAAGTTAACTGAAGATAGAATCAAAGGGCACAAAGTTTCAGTTATGCAAGATGAATAAATTCTAGAGATTTACAGATAGTAGTAAAGCATAGTGCCTATAGTTAACACTGTACTGTATAATTAAAAATTTACTTAGAGAGTAAATGTTACATTAAGTATTCTTATCACACACACATAATAGTAATAAAAAAATAATCAAGAGGACAGGAGGAAACTTGGGGGTGATACATATATTTATGGCGTAGATAGTGATGATGGTTGCATGGATGTATAGTTATCACCAAACTCATCAAGTTGTTATACATTAAATATGTACAGCAAAAAGGGAAAACATCAGCTAATGGGGGGGGATGTGTGATTTACAATCTGCAAGATATTCTGAAAAACCCATGCCTTTGCTTCCCAGCTCTGGAGACGTGGTAAGACCTCCACCCTAACCCGCAGTCCTGGCTATACCTGGCTTATACAATGGATAAGATAGGCTTATCTCATCCTAGTTTCCCCGTCTGTCAGTGCGATGAGAGGCTAGAACTGCTGGATCCGTAAGGTTCTGTGCAACTCCAGTACTCTATCCTTGTGATTAATTCATTAATCTGTTCGTTTGGGGTGTTGTTTTCAAAGAGAGTTAGGCTGTGAGCCATCGTGATTTACCTTCCTGAAGAATAATAGCAAGGCTGGTTTTTAAGCAATGGTCAGTGGAGAGCCCAAGGCAGCCGTGTTCACACCATTCTCTAGAACAAAAGGACAGAGGTAGGCAGGAGGCTACTTTAATAATCCAGGCTTTGACTCGGCTGATTCAGCAGAAGTGGTGAGAAGTAATTAGATATATTTTGAAACTATGGCCTATGGAATAAATGTGGGTTGTCAGAAGAAAGAGAAGTGAAAAACTTCTGTAATTTTTTATCTCAACAAGTGGAAGGACAGAGTTGACATTTATTGGTGGAGAACTGCGTGTGGAGCTGGGTTGGGGCAAGAACAGTTTAGTTCCACCCATATGAAATTGAAATGCCTGCTAAACATCCAAATTGCGATTCTGAGTAGGTAACTGAATATCTAAATCTGGAGTTCAAGGGAGATGTTTGTGCTGGTGATACACATTTGGGAGTGATCATCTCCACAGGAAGGGTGTGTAAACCACGAGACTGGATACCATCATCTAGGCAGAGAGTGTCACTAGAGGGGAGGGTCCAGGGATCATGTTTTTGTATCACTTCAGTGCTCAAAGGTTGGGGAGATGAGGAAGAAGCAGAAAACAGTGCGAGGAGGATGACCAGTGAAAATATGGAAGCCAAGGGAAGAAATAGCTTCAAAGGGCAGGGAGCGCCTTAGGCAGGTTAATACGGTAGAAGCTGGAAGAAACCTCACCAGGGAAAAAACCCATTAGGAATGGGAGCTGCTTTATCTACCTCATCTTCCAGTTTATCTTTTGTACCCTGGGACAGCAAGCACAGGGAAAAAGGAAGACTTTTTAATTTGATGTATTCAGACAGAGACATATCTGTTTGCATTAAAAAAAAAAAAATCTCCTGCTTCTAAATGTAGTATGCAAGGGGACCGACCGTGTACTAACTTCTTCCAAGGAGAAATTTTGTTCTTCTGTGTTTTGATGGAGTTGATGCAACTATCCAAAGAGCCTACTTTCCAACTGGAAGAAGGCATCGTAGAAGGATTTTTTTTAATCTCGAAGAAAAAGAATTCCCTCTTGTTCTTATTCATCATTACAAGGATTTCCTTGTAAATAGGATACATGAAATGAGTGTATGAGCTCTAAGAGAGTGACTGTCAATTAAAGGATACCTGGTAGGCATACCCACAGATCTCCGAGCACCGTCTGCAGCCAGCCCACGTTGACCCCGAGATCTGTCATTTAGAACACCTTTTATCTGTCACTCTCCTTTCACCCCTGACTAGCCCCATCAGGTGTCTGCCAGGTGGTCCATGAGGTCACTTGTATTTTTACAGTTCCCCAACTACCAGCAGGAAACAGCTCTGACCGCCACCCGGAAGCTCTGGGTGATGGGTCTGGTCTCCTCACTTGCCCATCTGCTTTGTAGGGGTCAAACGAAATTCTTCCCATTTAAGTCTTTCCCTCTTGTCCCTCCTTTATTTGATCCTTTTTGCCTGTGGATTTCAGAATCACATTTATGAACATGGTATTTTCTCATATTCTTGGAGAGAAGGCTTCTTCTTGGTAGCTTTGGGGAGAAGAGGCCACTTTACTGGCCTGTGATCTTTGGAAGAATGAATCATTTACTAATTTTATCATTAGACTTAGATTTTCTACAATGCAGATTATGCAGCTAGTTTTGCTAATTATCTGAGTTGTCAAGTCACTGGATGTTTAAAATTCTTGGTCATCAGTTATGCAGATCGTATTTGTATAGGAGCAAACCATGGGAGTAACCTGATTAAAACGTGCTTCTTGCTGTAGGGCGCCTGGGTGGCTCAGTTGGTTAAGCGACTGCCTTTGGCTCAGGTCGTGATCCTGGAGTCCCGGGATCGAGTCCCTCATCGGGCTCCTTGCTCAGCGAGGAGTCTGCTTCTCTCTCTGACCCTCTCCCCCTCATGCTCTCTCTCTCTCAAATAAATAAATAAAATCTTAAAAAAAAAAACAACAAAAAAAACCTTGCTTCCTGCTATAGTAAGTTGTGTACTGTTTACCTGACGTTACCTAGAAACATCTGCTTATCATAACATAATTTAGCATTTCATTCTGTTTCCACAGTCACCTTAAATGCCATATAATGACAATGCACCAAATGTTTCCTTTTCCTCTTATTTATCAAATTAAGTACTCATTTTTAACAATAAAAACTAAATAATTTTTTGTCTTTACTTCCTGAATTTTTCACAACATGAATTCCACAACATGAAACATGAATTAGTTACCAAAAAAGAAAAAAAAGGAAAAAAGAGAAATGCACTACCAAAGAATTTCTACTGTAAATGTTTTTATTTTTTGCTATTCTTTATTTAGTGTTATTATTGAAAGAGCATGGATTACTTCCCAGTGATATTTCTAGCTTAATGAGGGATCCTTGGAGTATCAGTTCTAGGTGAAGACAATAAGCATAAAAAATAAGATACATGTGAATTTTCCCTGAAATACAAATACAGTAGGTGATGTGAATTAAGGAATGCACTTGCTGTGATGAGTACCGGTGTTGTATGGAGTGTTGAATCACTGAATTGTACACCTGAAACTAATATCACACTATATATCAACTAACTGAAATTTAAATAAAAAATACAAACAAACCAGCAAAACCAAAACAACAAAACCAACCAACCAAACAAACAAAAAAAACAAATACAAATCTAAAAGCCAGTCAGTCTGGAAGGCAAAGAGAGGCACGGAAGGATGTTTATAAAGGAAGCCATCAATACCCTGCATTATTCATGTGCCTAAGACCCATCAGCCTGTAGGATTACCCCATGGTCAATCTTCCAGTGAATTTGATTTCTCTATATGTTCTGAACATAATTCTTCTCACACCAACTTTTTTTTTTTTTTTAAATGAACTTTTTACTTGGAATAGTTTTAGGTGTACAGAAAAGTTCCAAAGATAGAACAGAGGGTCCCTGTGCAACCTTTGCTGTTTCCCCAGGGGATAGCATCTTATAAAACTATGGTACATTTGTGATGAATAAGAACTTAACCTTGTTTTACTATTAACTACAGACTTCATTTGGAGTCCACTAGGTTTTTCAGTAATGTTCTTTTCCTTTTCCAGGATCCAATCCAAGATACTAAACGGTTTCTAAAACTCCCAACTGTTGAGGAAAATTAGGACCAGAGTTAGAGCTATTAAGACCTTAGACCTGAGGGATAGTAACTGAGATTTGGAATGAGGAAGAGTAAATAGAAATAGCACAGATGTAAGCCTTGGAGAAACCTTGACTTTAAGGATGTAACCATCATTATGTTTTATTTCAAGCCATTTATGTTTGTGATTTTGCTGTCAGTCATCTCGTATTTTCCTTTATTATCAGAATGTAACAAGGGTTCTTTTAAGTCAAAATATTGAAAAATCTGTTTACCATGAAACACTATGGATTTAAGTGAAGGACAGTATCTCAGAGATGTAGTAGTATCATCTAAAGGAAAATGGGGTATATAATACTCTGGGATATATTTACCTTCATACATAGATAGTACCTGGTGTATTTCATCTCCTTCCAATTTATCCATTCTCCCTTGACCTATAGCTACAGGAAACATCACAATGTTTCTTTGATTCATTCATTCACCCCCAACAGATATTGGGAACCTGTCTGTGCTAAGCCCTGGGCTGAGCTATATAGACCTCTGAGTCTTTTAAATGAACCCAGGTAAGATAATCAGGCTTCACAGCACAGTGGGCAGGTGCTAATAGAGGTATTCCTAGAATACTGTGCAAGAAAGCATGGAAGTCATGATGAGACAAAGGAAACTCATGCAGATGACATGGAAGCATGAGGTAGCACGGTCTTTTGAGTGTTCATGGCCTGCCTGGAACACATGGTGGGAGCTGGGACTGGATGTATGGGAGAGGGCTCAAAATGACAAAGGCCTTGGTTGTCAGCTGAGGGGTCTGAATTAATCATGAAGAGGATGGGAAACCAATGCTCTGATTTTGCTTTGGAAAGGTCAGTCTAGAGAACAGAGTGCTAGAGGAAAGAATTTGAGGCAGGGAAACCAGAGGGAGCTTTGGAGGAGGATGGTTTACACAAGAAACCATAAAGACCTCCTTCCTCTTCTCTACCTGACTAACACCTAAATCATCATTTTAATGGCAGGTTGAAACGCTACTTCTTCTGAAAAGCCTTGTTTTGTTTTGTTTTGTTTTGTTTTGTTTTTTCCTACTCTTCAGACATACCTAATCACTCCCATAGCTATTTGTTTATAACTCCATTATCATAGTCACTCTGGAGTGTTGCAAAAATTGTTTTCTGTGTCTGTCTTCCCATTACAATGAGCTTCTCTGGTTCAGGGCCTGTGTCTTATTCATCTTGGCACCTTCAGCATTTAGCACGGTGTCTGGCACAGGGTGTCTGCTCAAATATATTTGATGGATACGAGACAGAATGAATATTTGCTAGCCATGGATAGAATGCATGAGAAAGTTGACCTTTCCCCCCAAACCAAACGTTCACATCACCCAAATTAATTTTTGCAAAGTTCAATGCACAAACAATTAGTTCAACTGAGGGAACAAGGAAATGAGACTCAATTAAAGAAGAAATTGTAAGTCTTTAAGCAATTGATATGGATTAGAATTGCTTGGTGATGATTGAGATAATCAAAATTTGTGAGTTAGCAAGTAAGAGAGATGTTTATGGATGCAAACTTGTTGCAGAATACATTATAAAAATGATGTTGTGTGATTTACCTCAACCATAGTCTGTGGACAGAAATTTCTTTAATTCTGAGGGTTATCAATGGGGGTAAACAAATCTGTTGCTGCTGAGTGCTAATTTTCTGGGAAAAGAACTTGATTTAGCCTTTTTGGATCCCTGTTGCAAATTTATAAATAGTCGCTGGAACCAGGGGTCACAAAAGCAAGTGTCATTAGGGGACAGGCAAGTAGCAGAAATGAACAAAGGTGACTGGTGTAATAAACTAGGATGTTGGAAAGCCTTGTGAAATAGAATCATGCCTGATCCATCTCAAGGTGACAGCCCTTACCCCAATCAACAGATTGCTAACATGCAGGAAATTGGGGTCAGTTTGCTATAACTTTTTTTTTATGAGAAGTCAAATATCTCAATTTTTAATGGAAACTGTATTTTTATATTGGCGATAAATAATTTTAAAAAACCCCACAATCAATACTGTATTTAAAACCACTTCCAGGAATGACAGACCAGGTTGTTTTGGACCTACTTTCCCACCAAGAGCAGCTAGAAAAGGTGGACTAAGTAATACAAAAATAAAAAATCTAAAATCATTGCAGAACCAGCAAGGCATGAAGAATTGTAAGGTCAAGATCTGACAGAGGATGAAAGTCCATAGAGGTGAACCTGATATTTGGGTCTACTTTTCCCTAAAGGTGATTTTGAAATCTGTGGCTGAGAGGATGCAATCTGAGAAAGCTTTAGACAGATTCATGGAAGTGGGAGACCAAAAATTAGAGGTCATTGTTCGCCAAGAAGGAGGGATCTTGGTAAATACCTCAGGAAATCAATTTGGACCCGGAAAGCCTATCCCTAGAAACAACAGTGAGCTGGAAATAGATCAATTCTCAGAGGAACTGAAGCCCAACATCAGATGACCTCCATTTGCCACCTGGACTAAGGTGTGTAGGCTTTCCTAGTGCCCCTAACCTAGCTGCATGGTAAAAAGCATATGCACATTCTCTCTGGAGGAATATAGCAGCATTAAGAGTCTCTCTACAAATTTCACATACAGTGCCTTGTAACCAGGTAAACAAGGAGACAAGATGTCACCAAAATCCAGAAGAAAAATAGACTAGAGAAACAGACCCACAGGTGATCCACATAATGGGGTTTTCATACACAGACATTAAAACAACCACCACTCATTTTTTAAAAAGATTTTATTTATTTATTTGACAGAGAGAAACACAGCGAGAGAGGGAACACAAGCAGGGGGAGTGGGAGAGGGAGAAGCAGGCTTCCCACGGAGCAGGGAGCCCGATGCGGGGCTCGATCCCAGGACCCTGGGATCATGACCTGAGCCGAAGGCAGATGCTTAATGACTGAGCCATCCAGGCGCCCCCAACCACTCATATTTTAAGAAGTTACAAGACAAGATGAAAAATATCTACAGAAGACTGGAAACAATAATAATGAACCACAAGAAATGTACAGAATTAAAACTATCTGAGCCATAAAAATAGATACAGGAAATCAGATTTTGAGTAATGCTCTGAACATTCTGGGTGTAGCCACTACACCCATAATGGTACCAGACTGCCCTGGCTTATGGTATATAGCAGGAAGCATTTGGCAAAAGTAATGAAATCTTTCTTTATGGACCAGAAAGGATAGCAAAGATTTTAGATCAAAAAAGATGAGGGAATTGATACAGTTCAATTAGCTTCAATAATGAGTTTAGACTTTCAATAGTCCTAACAAATATGAATGAATTTTACCAAAATCTCCAATCTAAAATCATACCTGAAACATTCTGACAGGGAAATGCAGAGGGATGGTATAGTAGGTTCCATAATCTATGGAATCAAATAGGATCTAGGTTTGACACTGGGGTCTACTTCTTACTGGACTGGGGAGGGGTGACCTTGGACCAGTTACTAAATTCTCTGAATGTCACAGTCCTCATTTCTAAAATATGGGTAATCATTAATTTGTTGAAGTTGGTAAGAACATTAGAAAATGCATAAAAAAATTCCCAAGCTCAGTAGGCCCATAGAGTAGGCATGATATTTCACTCATAGAGTTGTTGGTACAGGTAAGGACTCCACCCACTCTTCTTTCCTCTCCATTCTTTTCCATCTCTATACGACCTAGAGCTCTTTCCACTCAGTTGCCTCTAATCACATGCATTTCTTCACTCTCTCCTTTTACTCATTCCTCTTAGTGATTTTAAGAGAGAAATGGAGAATTCATCCCATGTGATTAATTAGCATATCTATCTCAGGTAATTAATTAGCATCTTCTGGGATTAATATAGTTTAATATATTACCTGGAATATATTTTAATCTATACCTGGAAGCAAGTATATTTTGAAACATCATTGATTTACATTTATTCTGAGAGTACCAAAAAATGACCTTTTTGCTTTTCTCACAGAATATCAAAAATGTCCGTATGGGTTGTCTGTTCAAACGAAAAATCTATTTTTTTTTTTTACTTGCCAAGGAGAGAGGGTTACAGCTTTATATTTGTGTGGTTGATAGCCTCCGTTGTGATAAGCAAGACAGCTTAGCTGAGTCCTGAGTCATCAGCAAGACCCCAACTGTTTCAGTCAATGCACAGAATTCTGGCAGAAGAAACGCTTTTGAATTTGTTATCTGAAACCTTTATTTTTTGGCCATCTTTCCTCTCTTCTACACCTTCTTTTAAGTGTAAATGTCTACCATATTGCCATATTGAAAGACAAATATCATGAGATATGCAAAATTTAAAAATACAATGTCTATATTCCAAATTATTTTGAAATATCCCTCATAGAAGAAATGCTATTTGTGGTAAGTATCATTTGCCAAGAGATTTTCACTAAACTAAAAAAAATACAAGAGAACAATTTCTATATCAAAAATATATTATATGAGCACTTTCTATTTTCACTGTATGTACTTCAAATATTAGTACTTAGGAGAATTTTAATATGTTTGCTTCCTTTTATATGAAAAAGAAATTGAACCTTCATTCTTTACTTAAAACTATTTAGATATTTTATACCTGATCTCTATGTAGTTTCTGCCTCAATTTTAACATCTCATTATTATAAGGATGGTTTTCCTCCAGGTGAACATTGGAAAAATGGTAACATTCTTAAAGAATGGAGTTTGATTTTTTTTTTTTTCTGCACTAAGATAATAGTTTGTCTTATAACATTCTTTCTAAATGTCAGGGCAAACTCTGTTGAACTGGGTAGCCCTACAAAATTGTTTTATCAACTTAAGCAAACAAAATATATTTTATAGTTTTATGTATCAGCAGAAGAAAAACATTCTCTTTGCTACCCTTTGCTACTTCCTTATTGGAAAGAAATTTTAACTCAACAGCTGTGCATTGACTAAATATTAAAACCAGGCACTGGGGTGGGGGTGGGGGTGCCTGGGTAGCTTAGTTGGTTAAGCATCTGACTCTTGATCTCAGCTCAGGTCATGATCCTAGGGTCCTGGGATGGAGCTCACGTCTGGCTCCCCACTCAGCAGGGAGTCTGCTTGTCCCTCTGCCCCTCCCCTTGCTCGTGTTCTCTCTCTCTCAAATAAATAAAAATCTTTCAAAATAAATAAATAAATAAAACCAGGCACTGGGGATATCAGCATGAATTGGTCCTGCACATATAGAATTCATGGCTGCAGGTGTTTTGGGTTCTTCCAGTGTCCTGGGAGTTTTGAAGGAGACATTTTGACAGGTTAGGGTTTTTTGGTTTTTTGTGTGTTTCCTTTTTCTTCTTCTTCTCCTCCTCCTCCCCCTTCTCTTTTTCCTCCTCTTTCTCCTCCTTGTTTCTTCTTCATAAACTTCCGTTTTTAGAACACTTTTAGATTTGCAGAGACATTGGATAATATAATACAGAGATTCCATACACCCCACACACTGTTTCCCCTGTTGTTAACATCTTACTTTAGTAAGATATATAGAGAATTATAATTAATGAACCAATCCTGATCATTATTCTTAACAAAAGTCTACACTTTATTCACACTTACTTAGTTTTCATCTAATACCCTGATTCTGTCCCAGGATCCCACCCAGATTACCACATTACCTTTAGTGGCCATGTCAGGTGACAGGTTCTCAGACACTTCTTGTGTTCGATGATCTTCGATAGTTTTGAGGAGTAGTTTGTTTACGCGTGGGGGGAGAAAAAGACTTAATCCTAGGCTGAGGATCACACCCCCTGATTATTTGTCTAGTAGAGGCAAGACTCCCATTCAGCTAGATGGTTCCCCCGTGGGGGCTGCGCAGAGTCAGTTCATTACGGCTCCTGCGCATGTCCACCGCGCCCCTCCTGGGGCTCTTCCCCCAGCCCACTCACTGGGCACCTCCCTGCAGCGGCGGTGCTTTCAGACCCCTCTCCTGACTCTGGGCAGTAATGTTTGGCCTCTCAAAACCTTTTCCAATCTAGCTCAGTCTCTCCAGATTCCAAATATTTCTTTATGACTAAAACCCTAGTCATTTCTTTTAAGTAGCAATGACGTCCAGATTTTTATCAGCAGAAATCTTGTCCCTCCTTATTGAAGGGCAGAAAGAGCAGAGTATTCAAAAACCACAGTTGCTGGAATCTGCCTCCTGGACAGGAGAGGGGGTGTTCGTATTTCATCCTTCCAGAACTCCTAACAATTTCTTTTTTTTTTTTTTTTAAAGATTTTATTTATTTGACAGAGAGAGACACAGCGAGAGAGGGAACACAAGCAGGGGGAGTGGGAGAGGGAGAAGCAGGCTTCCCACTGAGCAGGGAGCCGGATGCGGGGCTCGATCCCAGAACCCTGGGATCATGACCTGAGCTGAAGGCAGACGCTTAACGACTGAGCCACCCAGGCACCCCAACTCCTAACAATTTCTAATGCAGCAAAGAAAAGACAAAACGGTTGAGAATGAATGTTCCTACTCTGCCAGACATAATCCCAATAGTAGAGTTAGCAATGTTAACATAGAGTGTGAGCAAGATGCTGGAGGAGAGAGACACTAAATCTATTGCTTAGGAAGAAGAAGAAGGGGAAGAAAGGGATCAGCAGAGACTATAAGGCTTCTCACAGGTGATAGCTGAACCAAGTCTTGGAAAACATGTGATGGGCAGTGCCAGCATCCCAGATAGAAAGAATAGCCTGAACAAAGACATGGGGGCATGGAATAACATGGTATATTTAAGGAACTGCCAATAATTATAAAGTGGTGCAGTGTAGTAGAGGGAATATCAGGGAGCGGTAAGAGATGAGATTGGAAAGGTAAGCAGAAATCGGACAGATTGGAAAGGGTGTCTTATGCCACTCTAAGGTCCAAGAATGCTGTTGAATGCTGTGACATTAGCTCACCTTGGTGGCAGAGCAGCGAGGTTTAAGACCTGGATTGGAAAGTGTTAGGATGAGAAGGTCAGGAGTTAGTGCACTCAGGCAAGAGATCTATCCACTTGGTAAAATGGTAAAAGAGCCCATTTTAAAGTCTCGACTTAAAAAGTTCTTCACTTGCTGAGACTGTGGGTTGATTAGAAGTTGGCAGTGCCAGATTTAAAACTAGGTTTATGAGACATTGAAACTTTGGCTGCCTGCAGAGATGCTTTGGTCAGAGAGAAGTCCAGGAGGCTATTTGCCCTCTAGTGGCAACCACAGAGCATTTTCTACTTTGCTAGCAGTTGGACTAGAATATACAGTAGAGAACAGATCTGCTTGGGAAGCTAGCACTCGTTCTACTTCATGAAGCTATTTGAATTAGTTCCTAGACTTGAATATCTAGCTTAATACATAAACTTAATAGGAGTTAGTTGAAAGAAAAAAAAAAGATGATGGTTTAATAATAAAAAATCTATCATATATATTGCTGGGTTTTATCATTCTCATTGAAAGTAATTTTCAATATTATATTTAATAGGTAAAAATGTAGCATTGTATCACAAATGATATCTTTACCTCAAATTTTTAAGTGTAATTTATTTATTTTTAATGTACAACATAAGATACGTGGAGGTAGATAAATTTCCCTGTGTATCCAAGAATCCATTTTAGACTGATCTGTTCACTTTGACTTTATTCTCGCAGCTAGAGAACTTTGGCCACCCAATTTAGCCTTATAGAATTTCCAGTTCATTTTGTTTCCTTTTTTTTCACATAAATTGTTTATATCTTTTTTAAAGATTTTATTTATTTATTTGAGAGAGAGAGAATGAGAGAGAGAGAACACCTGAGAGGGGATAGGGACAAAGCAGACTCCCTGCCGAGCAGGAAGCCCGATGAGGGACTCCATCCAGGGACTCCAGGATCATGACCTGAGCCGAAGGCAGTCGCTTAACCAACTGAGCCACCCAGGCGCCCAAATTGTTTATATCTAATTGAGAAAACTTTGGTATCAGTTTTTTTTGATACCAGTTTTTAATCTTTAAAATGTTCAGTCTGAGAAGTAATGTTTTCCCCTGCCTTTGCTAAAGGCACTTCGCAGAAACATCTCATTATTTATTTATAAGGGTAAGTCTCCAGAATAAGGTAACATTATCACTGGCTTACTATTGCCTCCACACACATGAATACATTCATAATTGATGGGTTGGTCTATACTAGTACTACAGCTAGAACAAACCTCAGGTCAGATCTCTGGGAGAGCAACTCATGTCATTATTTTTGTTAAGGAATACATAAGGGGCATACGTTTAAAATTATCTGAAAGGAGATGTGTGTGTGGACTGGTAGGGGGAAGAGAACTGGTGTGGGAAAGCAAAAGGAGGCACACAAGTCTAGAAGAATATTTGAACCATGCCTCGCAAAGGAAGTGATTTGTGTTTTCTTTCTCAATTGTCTCTCTTGTGGGGGCGGGTTAATGATTGACCACTATGTTAGCCTTTTATTCTTTCTTCCCTTTCTTTCTTTTCTTTTTTCTTTTTTTGCTGGCAGTTAGGCCCTCAAAGAAACTGGAAGTCTTTGAGAAATAGTAGGTTGAAACTGCTGCGGGAAATTCTGGCCAGATGAACATCCAATAGACAGGTGAGGTTTTCCCTGGAATGCTTCTGCCCAGGCTCCCTTCTCTTGGAGCTGAAATTATCTCATTAGGGAGTTCTCCACCATACAATGGATTACTAATAATGAGAAGGGAGAGTCACTGACATAGAAAGATATTCACCTGTGTGGCTAACGGGGATGGGGTGGGGCGGGGTGGGGGAAGCAGGCACAAAGTATACGCATGGTGTAATGCCATTTTTTTGTAAAAAAAAGAAAACTAATATGTGTGTATGCGTGTATATATTTATGTATAGAAAACTGACTGGATTTGCTCTAAATGTTAATAAGCATTGTCTCAGGTTTATGGGACAGTAGATGATCTTAGTCCCCCTTTGCTCCCTTTTCTAGTTATCTGTACTTAAAAAAATTTTTTTTTTAAAAAAGGATACAAAAATTTTCTTAAAACAGAAAAGATAGTTACATTGTAGGCATAAAACATTTGTTAAGTACTCATAGTTATGTACTCATATTTATGGTTGATTTGGGTTTTAAACATTACTTAAAATCCTTAGGAACTAGAAAAAGATAAAGGTGAATACTATTCTGATTTTGGAGTGGCATGGGCTTTTTTATGTGTTAAAGCAAACAAACAAAAACCATAAAAGATCGATTGATTTTATCACATGATTTTTAAAGCCTCTATAGGTTTTTAAGTGGAAATGCTGTTTAAATAAGGATTAAAGACACATATCAAACTCAGATAAAATATTTACAATATACAAAATCAATTAAAAATGCTTAGCACAGCACCTAAACAAGGTAAGGGGGTAATAAATATAAGCTATTATTTATATTAAGAAATATAAGCTATTTATTGCATATCAACAAGAAAATAAAAATTCTTCAAAATTGGACAAACAAAATGAACAAACAAGTCCCTGATCATGCGATGGCTAATAAACTTATGAAATCAAGGTCAAACTAATAGCTATAGAAATGCATATTAATGTATATATATAGTTAAATGGTATACCGTATTATTTATATATATATATATATATTTATACAAATGCACACCATTCTTTACCTATCAAGTGAACGAAGATTTATTTTAAAAAAGATGAAAAATAGTTTCTAGTGCAGGCAAGGTTTCAGAGTGAGAAAATAAAGTGGTACAAGATGATTTGTCAGTAAGTATCAAAAACCTTAAATATATTTATACCTTTCAAGCTAGCAATCTCATGCCTATGAATTTATCTTAAGGAAACACTTGAGAATGTTAACATGTACTCTTTAAAGACCTAGTGATTTCACTTAGGAATCTACCCTACACATAAACTCGCACAGGGGTGCCTGGGTGGCTCAGTCAGTTTAACATTTGACTCTTGATCGCAGCTCAGGTCATGGTTCCAGGTCATGAAATTGAGCTCCAATTTGGGCTCTATGCTGGGCCTGGAACCTCCTTGGGGTTCTCTCTCTCCCTCTCCCTCTGCCCCTCCCACTTGCTCTCTCTCGCTAAAAAAACAAAACAAAACAAAAACAAACTCATACGTGTAAAATGACACAGATACAGGGTTATTTATGTAGCTTTGTAATAAAAGAATAAACTAGGTCACTGTCAATAGCAGTAGGATAAATTATGGTACTTCCAGACAACAGAATATTATGGAGGAAGAACAAAATGAAAAAGAATATGGTTGATATAAAAAGAACTCCCCCACCAGTACTTTTAAATTTAAAAAGATACAGGGGTGCCTGGGTGGCTCAGTCGTTAAGTGTCTGCCTTCAGCTCAGGTCATGGTCCCAGGGTGCTGGGATCGAGCCCCGCATTGGGCTCCCTGCTCGATGGGAAACCTGCTTCTCCCCCTCCCACTCACCCTGCTTGTCTTCCTGCTCTCGTTCTCTCTCTCTCAATCAAATAAATAAATAAAATCTTTTAAAAAAAATTTAAAAAGATAGAGAACAGTGTAAAAAAGGAGAAAATATGAATATATTTGCATCTGCTTATATTCCCATTAAAATACTCTGGAAGGATATCTCAAAAATTAATAATAGTGACTTTTGTGGGGTATAATTGGGAAATTAGGCAAATGTAGGAAAAGAATGAGAAAGATAATATTCTCTATAATTTGGTTTTTGAAAGAATTTCATAAAGTATAAAATGGAACTGTAAGATCCTGTGGAAAAGCCAAGGACCTGTTAAGGGTCCAAACTGAATAAAGAGAATATCTGAAATTAACTGTGCTTATCTGTTCCTTTTTGAGTGCATGGAAAATGCTTTTCCTTCTTTGCATCCTCAGGCCTGAAAAAGTACCTGACGCATAGTAGGTACTCAGTTAATTTTAGAAGAATAAATGAGTCACTGAAGGTTTAAAAGTTAAGTTAGTCATGGGGCGCCTGGGTGGCTCAGTTGGTTAAGCAACTGCCTTCGGCTCAGGTCATGATCCTGGAGTCCTGGGATGGAGTCCCACATCGGGCTCCCTGCTCGGCGGGGAGTCTGCTTCTCCCTCTGACCCTATCCCCTCTCATGCTCTCTCTATCTCATTGTCTCTCTCAAATAAATAAATAAAATCTTTAAAAAAAAAAAAAGTTAAGTTAGTCATCAAGGAAAAAGCCACAAGAACGTCTCACTTTCACAATATTTTTTTTTTTCGGCAAAAACTAAAATCATTTTTGAGAGAAGACTCAAAAGTTCCAAGAGTCCAAGTAGTGATTTTAAGTACTTACCTCTTTCATCCGCTCTAATCCTAAAGATTAATCCTAAAGATTAATCCTGTTGATGTAGATTATTAAAGCAACGGTAAAATCAAATAAAATGGCTACAAGGCAAGGCACTGTCACACTATGGTACCATATAGGTTCATAAACCGGGTCTATCATTTCCATCCAATAATATGCCAAATCACTTTTCCTTTTCTTGCCAATGAGAGGTATCAGGATATGCTCACAACTAAGTCATGACCGTTAAGGAGGGGTAGAAGACATTGAGCTTAGAGAATGTGCTATAAAACATCAAAACCCACCACAAAACACACCGAGTATTAAAAATGATCTAGTGCCAGTGTAATAGTTAACACTTGGGAAATGTTCAGGGACAGAAATGAAGTCTATGAAATGAGCTGGTAACTGTGTATCAGATTAGTGATTCTCAACACTGGCTGCACATTATAATCATCTGGGGAGCTTTTAAAAATACTGATGCCAGGGCTCTACTCCCAGAGATTCTGATTAAATTCATGTGGGGTGGAGCCCAGGCATTCCTATTTTTTTTTTTTTAAAGCTCCTAGGGGTGATGCTGATGTGGAGTCAGGGTTGAAAATCATTGTGTTAGAATGGAGAGGGATGGAGGGAATTCTCTTATAGGACAAGATGACTTAATCAGCTGCTTCCAGCCATTTAATTTATGCACAAACAAAATTTTTCAGATTAAACCTTTTCCTTTATTTCCTAATCTCCCTAGACCAGACCTTACCCCAAAACCCACGCTTGGATTATTAAATTATTTCCTATTGGTCTGTCTCTCTTGCTTTCATTTTTCCTTCATTGTTTCCACCTTGCACCACAATACAAATGGTTTTCCTTCTATCAAGGACTTGGCTGTCTACAGAATGTATGCAATCTAAATTCTTCAGCTTGGTTTCCACCCTAAACTGTACCATCACCTAATGAAATCGTTTTGTTGCTCAGTTTCTTCATCTACACCAAATTGTTGGGACTGATAACGTCTGAGGTTCTTTTCAGCTCTGAAACTGTAAGTTCCCTAGTTCATTGTCGTACTACCCACCCCACCAGTAAATAACCAATCTCATCTTTTGTAGTTCCCTAAAGTATTTCCTAACGGAAGTCAAACAAAATCCTCTCCACTGCCTTACTTAATTCATGCTCTTTTCCCTCCAGTGATTTTTTTTTTTTTTTTAATGTTGTTTGCTCTCCTGGAAGTGTTTTCATTCCCCTCACCCTACCACATTCTCAGTCACCTGGCTCAAGTTCACCATTGGGAAATGTTAGCATTTTATCTCTATCATATTCTTACTTTAGGATTTCCTTAGTACTTTGTAGTATAGGCCCTCTTTACTCAAAGTATGGTCCATGGGCCAGCATCACTTGGATGCTTGTTACATACATCCAGAATCCCAGGCCTCACCAGAGTCTGCATTTCAACCAGATACTAGGTGATTCAATGCACATCTAACTTTGAGATGCACTGGCCTAAACTGTTATAACAGTTTATTAGTTTCTTTCTTTCTTTCTACCTTTTTTAAGATTTATTTATTTGAGAGAGAGAGAGAGAGAGAGAGAGAGAGAGAGTGCAGGGGGGAGGGGCAGAGAGAGCGAGAGGAAGAGAAAAACTCAAGCAGATTGCCTTCTGAGCTCGGAGAGTAATCTCAGGACCCTGAGGTCATGACTTGAGCTGAAGCCAAGAGTTGGAGCCTTAACTGACTGAGCTACCCAGGCGCCCCCTTTTTGTTTTCAAGTTTATTTCTTACTTGCTTAAGAAATGTTTTCAGGTCTGGGATCCTATCTTCCAACTTTAAAAATATTTAACTAAAATTTCTAATACTTTCTATTCACATAGCAGTTCACCCTGAACTGTTTTGTTGAAAGAGTAATCATCGTGTTTACCAAATGCAATTAGAGGAATAGTGAACTCAAAATTTAGTTTTAAAGGTTGATAAATACAATGATGGGCTTATAGAACTTTAGAGGTCTTAAGAGAACATCTCACAGGGTCACCTTCTTTTACAGACGAAGAAACGGGAGACCCAGAAAGAGAAATGACTACAGCAGGGTGGGCAGAGGTAACATCTTCTGTAATACTCAGGCACACTCTCCAGTTTACCAGTTTCAGTAACAACGCATCATCAGTGTTGGACACCGCCAAAAACCAGTAAGTAAGCACCTCAAATAGATGGTTAGGAATTCAAGGGTATTCATTTTACCCGAGCCTTTACTCAGAGATCATTCGCTCTCACATCGTAGATGATCCATCACATTTAGAGTCCTGCATGAGAGCGGTAAATATTGGAGATACATAAATGACCATGACGCAGTACTTGGTCTTCTGGAGGTCACTGTCTTGTAACAGACAGCAAGACAGAGGGAAAACAAAACAAAGAAACGCTGAAATACTGGAACCCTTTGGAGGCAGGCACTTGTCTTCTAGACCCTCAAAAGCACTGTATAGTACAGCACAGTGGAATAATGGAAGTAAAGGCAATCGGCTCCAAGCCTGAATCGTGAAGTCTTTACATTTCTTTCTTCCCCGTGCAATTTTGAGCTTTTCCAAACCTCTGATTCCTTTCTAGTGATACCAGCACTAGGCAGAGCACAGAGTTAAGGCTACAGTGAATTAACTCATCAACACTTTCAAAGCTCACTTTATCGACAAGGGCAAGTTTTATTTGGTTTTCCCCTTTTCTGGAGTGAGTGGCACAGTCGCAACGAGTGGAAAGCCGATGTTCCCTAACCCAGCCAGGCCCAGCTCGCGGGCGTCCCGGCAGGGCGCGCGCCCATGGGTGGAGAGCAGGGCCCGAGCCACCGAGCCAAACCCCGGCGCGAGGCACAGGGAGCGCGAGGAAGGCGAACCCGGGCCGCCCGGGCCGCCCAGGGAGGGGCGGGGCGAGGCGCAGGCGCAGGCGCCTCCCGCCCGCCCAGGCCGCGCGGCTCGCGGCGCATTCCTGCACCTCCTCCCGCGCGCCTCACCGCCTCCCCCCGACAGCTGATTCATTGGCTCGGCCGCCCAGACTGCCTGGCGCCGGCCGCGTGACGTCACCCATTCACCGAGCCCGCCTCCCCCCTCCGCTGGCGCCGGCCGGGCGGTCGTCCTGACAACGCAGACGCCAGCCGGCACAATGACTTCCAGCTGGAGCGGCTCAGCCAGCCCGAGCGCTTGCTGCTCGCGCTGGGCTTAAGAGCGCGGGGGTGGGTTTCTTTCTTTCCTTCTCTCTCTCTCTCTTTTCAGACTCTTGCGGGTTCCCCCTGCCGGGAAATGCACTCGCTGTAGTTTTCTAGAGCTGTGGTCCCAGTCTCCTCTGAAGCGCGCTTGCAGGCGCCCTTTCTCTGTCGCCATCTCCCTGGGCTCTGTGTTTTGGTGGGCAGCATCCCATGCTAGGCTCGGCAGACTGCTGGCGGTTGGGTTCAGCCCTAGCAGCGCTAACACCTGCAGAGTCGAGGCTCATGCCAAAAGGCATAAAGCAAAGGAGGAAAAATTCATTGCCATAATAACGAAAATGATAAACCTCAGCTGTCTTAGGGAAGAATGTCTGAGTAGGTGTTGATTACCTCCCACAATCACAAAACAACTTTCTTTAAAAGAATTCACACTATCCCCTATTAAAACGCGGTGGTTCTTATTTTGCTTTTAAATCGGACGTCACGATAGTTAGAAACTTAAAGTTGGGAATGAACTCTTCCAAATGGATAAATCTTTCCCAAATCTGGGAAATTGTAGTGCTGTAAATTAGAATGGAGAGTATGTGAGAATCCTATTTAGAGGGAGCTAGGGAGAAAGAACAAGGAGGAGGAAAAAGAAGAGATGGAAGAGATTGGTGGTTTGGGAGTAAGGCAAATAGTTCCGCAAGCAACCCATTCCCACCGTCACTCCCTATTCCCATCCAAAAATCTTTAAACCCTGAGGGTAGGGGGGAAGAAGACATAACTTGACCAGAGTTGGGTGGGAGGTGATTCCTTATGCCTCATTTCACTTTTTTGGCCAAACTTCTTGCTTCAAAACAGCTGCATTTTTGGAACTAAGGGCAACCCTCCCATAGATAGGATAAATCTGCATTGTTGAAGCTGCTTATCTGCAGGATGAATGAGCCCAGAAGATGCAAACTCCCTTCCCACCTCTTCTAAAAATACCTCCAGTGAAAACAAGCACTGTGGCCCCAGATTTCAGCATATCCTTCTTTGCTTTGTTAAGTTTATATATTTTGTCTAGTCCTCAAACAGATTTTAAACTCTTTGAAGGCAGAGGACTCTTTCCTAAAACCTTTAAATCTGGCCTGGCTGAATAGATGCACAGTAAGTATCTTTTGATTATGGTGTAAGGGCACAAGGCATTTAGTTGGTCAGGATGTCATTTATTGGCTCATAATAACCCTTGGATTCTATGTCTTCAACACACTTCCCAAATAGTTCATTACAAAGAGCCACCAGGCAATGGTTGACGATCATTAATAAAAATAATTAATATATTAGAATTCATGGTCAAGATAGGAAATACTTGTCATATGTTCCCCAGGGTTACAGTTGGTAGTCGTCAGCAGTTTGTTAAAAAAATTTTTTAAAAAACTCTCGAACTCATTTTGTTACCCATCAAAAATGAGGACTCTGTGAAACATTAATTTTCTAAAATTGCTGCATATTTAAATGTGATTGTAATTGCTCCTTAGCATTTTAAAATTGTAACATTGATACCAAATGCTTTAGAATCCAAAGAACAGTCTATCAGGTTTGGCATTTTGTATAAAATGGTCTATAACATAATGGATAACTGATTATCCCATCCACATTATTTGGATTCAACTTAAATGCCAGGTTTCATCATTAGGGGGGGAAAAAACCCTCAAGAGACTTAAAATAGATCGCATATTTAGATGTCCCCTTCATTTCCCCCACTAGACTTACAGGTATGCCGCTCACCTGTAGTTTCAGGAATGGCACTAGCTGCCAGTGGTTCCTAATCCTAGCCACACTTTAGAATTAACCCATGAACTTTGAAAAAATACTGTCGGCTAGGTTCCTTCCCTAGAAATTCTTATTTACTTGATCTGGGGTGTGGCCTCAGCATCTACCTTTTTTTTTTTTTTTAAGATTTTATTTATTTATTTGACAGAGAAAGCAAGCACTAGCAGGGGGAGCTACAGAGGGAAAGGGAGAAGCAGACTCCCCGCTGAGCAGGGAGCCTGATGCAGGGCTTGATCCCAGGACCCAGAGACCTGAAGGCAGATGCTTAACCGACTGAACTTAACCACCCAGGTCCCCCAACATCTACTTTTTTTTTTTTAAGTTTTCTTTTGAATTGTAGATTCACAGGAAGTTGGCAAGATAGTGCAGAGAGGTCCTATTTACACTTCCTTTTTTTCCACTGTCGGTTACATTTTATCTATCTATAGTACAATAATAAAAATCAGGAAATTGACTTTGTTATAAAGTGTTCCTGCAATTCTGTGTCAGCTCATCACCTGTAGATTTCTGTAACTGCTATGACAATGCAGACAGAACTATTCCAACACCACAAGGTGCTTCCTCATGTCATCCCTTTATAGTCACCTCCCTCCCCACACCATCTCTAACCCCTGGCAACCACTAATCTATTCTCCATCTCTATTATTTTGTCATTTTGAGAATGTTATATAAATTCATTCTTACAAGCTTATGACCTGAGTTTTTTTTTTTCCTACTCAATGCCCTTGAAATCCAGACAAGTTGCTGCATGTATTAACAGTTTATTCCTTTTTATTCCTGAGATGTCTTCCATTGTATGGATGTACCACAGTTTGTTTAATTATCTGCCTATTGTAGGACACTGTGGTTATTTCCTTTTTGGGGACTATTAACAAATAAAGCTGCTATGAACATTCATGTATGTAAGGTTTTTGTGTGGACATAAGTTTTCATTTCTCTGGGATAAATGCCCAGGAGTGGGACTGCTGGCTCATATGGTAAGTATATGTTTAGTTTTTTAAGTAACTGCCAAACTATTTTCCAGGAATGCTGTACTATTTTACTTTCCCAACAGCAATGCCCGAGAAAGCCAGTTTCTCCCATCCTTGTCAGTACTTTTTAGTTTATTCTGATAGGTATGTAGTGATGTCTCACTGTGGTATTATTAATTTGCATTTCCCCAGTTATTAGTGATGTTGAACACCTTTCCATGTCCTTATTTGCTGTTCACATATCCTCCTCAATGAAATGTATCCTCATGTCTTTTGCCCATGTTCTTATTAGATTGTTTGTTTTGTTACCATTGTTTTGAGAGTTCAGAAATTCTAGATGTGAGTCCTTTATCAGAAGTTTGGTTTACAAGTAGTCTGTCTTAGTCTTTTCATCCTCTTAAAAAGGTCTTTTGGAGAGCAAAGTTTTTAATTTTGATGAGATCTGATCTTTTGATTTTTCCTTTTCTAGATCATGCTTTTGGTGTCCAGCCTAAGAATTTTCCACCAAGTCCTATGTCCTGAAGGTTTTCTCCTACGTTTTCTTCTAAAAGTTTTATGGTTTTACATTTTACATGTGAGTCCATGATCCATTTTAATTTTCATATAAAGTGTGAAGTTTAGATTAAGTTTCATTTTTTGCTTATGAATATCCAGTTTGTTGAAAGAGACTATCCTTTCCCCACTGAACTGCTTTTGCACCTTTGCAAAAATCAGTTGGTAGTATTTATAGGGAGTCTATTTCTGGTTTCTCTGTTTTGTTCTATAGATCAGTATATCTATCTCTCTATTAATAACCACACTATCTTGACAACTGTGGCAATGTAATAAGCCTTAAAATTGGGTAGACTGGTTCCTCTGAGGTTCCTTTGTGTCTGTGTGTGTGTGTATGTGTGTGTGTATGTATATATATACACAAATAGAATATATATCTATATATTCTAGTTCCATTCCCTGTCTATACAAATTTTGGAATAATCTTATGTATATCTGCAATAAACCTTGCCTGGATTTTGATAGGTATTGTGTTTAAACTATGTATCAATTTGGGAAGAATTGATATCTTTACTATGTGAGGTCTCCCGGCTTAAGAGTGCAGTATGTGGGGCACCTGGGTGGCTCAGTTGTTAAGCGTCTGCCTTCGGCTCAGGTCATGATCCCAGGGTCCTGGGATCGAGTCCCACATTGGGCTCCCTGCTCGGCAGGAAGCCTGCTTCTCGCTCTCCCACTCCCCCTGCTTGTGTTCCTGCTCTTGCTCTCTCTCTCTCTGTCAAATAAATAAATAAAATTTAAAAAAAAAAAGAGTGCAGTATGTGTCACCACTTATTTAGATCTTGTTTGATTTCTTTCATTAGCATTTTGTAGTTTTCAGCATACAAGTTCTGAACATGTTTATTAGAATTATACCTAAGTGTTTCACCTTGTTGGGCAATTGCAAACATTATTGTATTTTTAATTTCTGAATTTTAATTGTATTTTTTAATTTCTGTATTTTAATTGTATTTTTAATTTCTGAAGATGTGCTCGCTGCTGGTATGTAGAGATTTACTTGATTTTTGTATGTTTGATCTTGTATTCTGTGACCTTGCTATACTTACTTATTTGTTCTGGTAGGTTTTTTGTTGGTTTATTGGTTTGTTTTGGATTCTTTGGGATTTTTTTTACATAGAGAATCATGTCATCTGCAAATAGGGGGTTTTTGTTCTTTGTTTTATTTCCTTTTCTTGCTTCATTGTACTTGCTAGAACTTCCAGTACTATGTTGAGTAGCAATGGTGAAATGATGTTAGAGGGAAGGCATTCAGTTGTTCATCATTAAATACAGTGTTAGTTATAGATTTATTTTTTAATTTTTTAAAATCAATTTGAGGAAATTCCCCTTATTCCTAGTTTTCTGAGAGTTTTTATCATGAATTGATATTGAATTTTGTCAAGAACTTTTTCTGCATCAGTTGGTAAGATTATGTGACTTTTCTTCTTTAGCCTGTAAACCTGATAGATTATACTGATTGATTTGCAAATCTTGAACCATCCTTGTATCCCAGGAATAAATACCACTAGGTCACAGTATATAATTCTGAGCTGACATAGTGCGAAAATCCATTTGCTAATATTTTGTCAAGGATTGCTGCATTTATATTCACAAGCGATATTAGACTATAGTCCTTTTCTTTTTCTTTCTTTCTTTTTTTCTTTTTTTGGGGGGGGGTGCTGTATTTGTCTGGTTTGGGTATCAGAATAATATTGGCTTCCTAAAATTAACTGGAAAGTGTTCTGCCTTTTCTATTGTAGGGAAGAAAGTGCATAGTAATTGGTGTTAATTCTTTTTTTTAAAAATGTTTGGTAGAATTTTGTTATGAAACCATCTTGGCCTGGAGATTTTTTTTTTCTCCTAGAACTTGAAAATTACACATCTAATTTCCTTAATAGGTATAGGGCTATTCATAATATCTATGTTATATTGTGGGAGTTGGGATTAGTGGTGCTTTTTGAGGAAATGGTTCATTTTACCTGAGTTGTCAAATTTATGTGTGTAGTATTCTTTTATTATTCTTTTGATGTCTACAGGATCTGTAGTGATATCAGATATTACTGTTTCATTCCTAATATTATTAATTTGTGTCTTGTCTCTTTTATCTTTGTTAGTCTTGCCAGAGATTTGTCAATTTTATTTTTTATTTTTTTCAAAGAACTATCTTTTTGTTTCACTAATTTTCTCTATTTTTCTGTTTTCAGTTTCATGGATTTCTACTCTTATCATTATTATTTCTTCCCTCTCCTTGCTTTGGGCTTATTTTACTCTTTCTTTTCTAGGTTCTTGAGATACGATCTTGGATTTTTGAGAATTTTCCTGCCTTCTAATATGTTTTCAGTACTAAAAGTTTTCCTCTCAGCACTGTTCTTGCTGCTTCCCATAAATTTTTAGTATGTTATATTTTCACTTTCACTCAGTTCAGTGTGTTTTTCGATTCTCGTTGAGACTTCCTCTGACCCTTGGGTTATTTAGAAGGCTGTTGTTTAGTTTCCAAGTGGTTTATTTTCCTGTTATCTTTCTGCTAATGATGTCTAGTTTGACTTCATTCTTATCAAAGAATACACTCTGTGTGATTTAATTCTTTTAAATTCCTTGAGGTTTGTTTCACAGCCCAGAATCTGATCTGGCCTCATGTATGTTCTGTGGTTATTTGAAAGAATGTTGCTCTTCTTGGGCAGAGTGTCAATTAGCTTCTGTTGGAAGATGGTGTTATTGAGTTCGTTTACACCTTTACTGATTTTCTGTCTAATTGTTCAATCAGTGGTTGAGAGAGGAGTGTTGAAGTCCCAAATATAATTGTGCATTTGCCTATATCAATTTTTGTTGACATATTTTGCAACTCTGTTATTTGGTGCATGCCATTTAGAATCACCATGTCTTCTTGATAAATCAACCCTTTTATTATTATGTGATGTCCTATCCTTCTCTGTCCCTTATGATTTTTCTTGCTTGAATTCTATTTTTTCTAATGTTAATATAGCCAGTTTTTTACTCATTTTTGATTAATGCTTGCATGGTATATCTTTTTCCATCCTTACTTTCATCCTACCTGTATCAGTATATTTGAAGTGAGCTTCTTGTAAACAGCATATTGTTGGGTCATCTCTTTTATTTTTTATCCTTTCTGTTGATCTTGTTTCCTTACTTGGTGTATTTAGACCATTTACATTAAATGTAATTATTGACATATTATGACAAGTCTGCAATCTTATTTTTATTTTACGTTTGTTCTCTCATTTATCTGCATTCTTTTTCTTGCTTTCCCGCAGGATACTTGAGCTTTAAAAAATGCCAATTTGATTTATGTATAGCGTTTTTGAGTTTATTTCTTCGAATAGCATTTTTAGTGGTTGCTCTAGAATTGCATTGTATATACATAACACAGTCTACTGGTATTAACAGTTAACCAATTCAAGTGATATGCTGAAATTTCTTGTATATCTTTTTACCTTCCTCCACTTGCAATATAATTTCTTAAGTATTTCCTGTATACATTTAGAACTGCATAAGATACTGTTATAATTTTTGCCTCAATAGTCAAATATTATTTATAAAACTCAAGTGCACTTATCCATATTTTTATGCATTTATCCATATTTTTATTATTTCGGTTGTTTTTTCTTCCTTCCTGACATTCCAAGATTCCTTCTTTTATCATTTCCTTTCTGTTTAGAAAATTCTTTAGCCATTACTTTAGGGTTGGTCTGCTGTGACAAATGATCTTAGTTTACCTTCATCTGAGAATGCCTGGATTTACCCTTCATTCCTGAAGGGTATTTTTGGTGAATATAAAATTCTGCGTTTGACAGTTCTTTTCTTTCAAGACTTGAAAAATATTGTACCACTTCCTTCTGGCCTCCATGGTTCTGCATGAAAAATCTGCTGTCATTTTGGTTATTTTTCCTCTGTAAATAAGATACTGTTTTTTCCTTGACATTTTAAAGATTTATTTTTTTTTCCTTAGTTTTCAGAAGTTTGTCCATAATGGGCCTTGGTGTGGATTTCCTTGGGTTTATCCCTCTTGTCGTCCACTTACCTTTATGAATCTGTTAGTTATTGCCTTTTGCCAAATTGGGGGATTTTTCAGCCATTATTTTTTTTAAATACATTTTCAGCTACATCCTCTTTCTATTCTCCTTCCTGGTCTCCAAGGATGTGAATGTTAGATGTCTTGTTATTGTACTACCAGTCTCTGAGGCTCAACTCATTCTTAAAAAGTCTATTTTCTATCTTCCAGATTGGGTAATTTGTGTTATTATGTTCAAAATCATTGATTCTTTTGTCCCTTCATTCTGCTGTTGAGGTCATCCACTGGACTTTTTGTTTTGTTTTGTTTCGTTTTTTGTTACTGTATTTTCCATTTCTACAATATTCTTTTGGTTCTTTTTTATATCTTTGTTATCTTTGCTGAGACTTCCTATTTTATTTGTTTCAAGCATGTTCATAATTGCTCACTAAAACATTTTTTGATGGCTGCTTCAAAATCTGTGGTCAATAACTTCAACAGCTTTGTTATCACTGTTGGTGTCTATCAATTTTCTTTTCTCATTCAAGCTGAGATTTTCCTGATTCCTTTTTTTTTTTAAAGATTTCATTTATTTATTTGACAGAGAGAGACACAGCGAGAGAGGGAACACAAGCAGGGGGAGTGGGAGAGGGAGAAGCAGGCCTCCCACAGAGCAGGGAGCCCGATGCGGGGCTCAATCCCAGGACCCTGGGATCATGACCTGAGCCGAAGGCAGACGCTTAATGACTGAGCCACCCAGGTGCCCGATTTTTCTGATTCTTGTTATGAAGAGTGATTTTCTATTGAAACTTAGATGTTTGGGGTATTATGTTGAGACTCTGGATCTTACTTAGAACTTCTGTGTTTGAAGGACTCTAACACAGATCTGGCAGAGGACGTAGGGTTGAGGGAGAGGGAGAAAGGTGCTGCCTTGTTGCTGTCTGGTGGAAATCCATGCCTCTGTTGACATCTGAAAGGAATGGGCCTTTCATTGGGAGTTCTGGCTCCCCACTAGGCCTCTGTTGGGCATGAGGGCTTCATTACTGTTCCCCACATGGCTTCCACTGACATTGTAGACTTGGGGTGGTCTTGTTATTGCTGAGTGGTGGTGAAAGTCCTGACCCTCCAGTAAGCCTTCTCTGACACCTCTCCAGTGGGGAAGGAAGGAAAACTTTATTACTTCTGAGTGGAGTGCATGTCCTGGCTCCTCACACAGTTTCAATGGACACCATTGGGGAGTCCCCCTGTTGCCTTGCGGGGATGAGAGTCTTGGCTCTCTACTTTCCTTCTCTGACACCACTCAGGTAAGAGTGTTGGGGTACCTGGCAAGGGGAGAAGTCTAGGCTTCCACTCAGTTTTTGCTGGTGGGGATGAGGATGGAACCACAGTTTTCTCTGTGGTATTTGGAGTAAGCATTTTCTGTCTGGCTACAATGCCCCCTTGTCCTCTGCCTAGAGAGAGCAGGCTTTTGTTGAGGTTTTTTTTTTGGTCTGTGCTTTCTGACATTTCTGGATTGCCAGCTTTCTAGCACTTCATCTGGGATATTTGAGGCAAAAAGAAAGCCCAGGGAATGTACTGCATATTGTTCCTTAGGTGCCAACTTCCCTAGCTCTTTTGCCTGTTTTTCTTTGCCTTGTCTTAAGTCTTCTTGTGTTTATTTATTTATTTTTTTACGTAATACCTAGAGATTTTAGTTGTACTTAGTGGGAGTAATACAGAGAAGTGCTTCTAGTCCATCTTTCTGGAAACAGAAGATCCAGTGTTTTCTAAAAGCAGCATAGGTGATTCTAAAAAAAATATAGTCAGAGTTGAGAACCACTGAGCTATGCCTATCTGTTTAACATTGTAGATTATGAAGGGGTCTCAGTTTCTATTTCTGTTAGGGTTGGGACTATTTTCAAATAATTCTAACATAAGTGGATTTTTCTCTTGGCCAGCATTGAAAATACTTTCAAGGAGGGAACAACACCTTATTCTTTGGAAGGCAGCTGAGCCTGGTGGCATGGGTAAGACTTTTGGAAGCAGAGTAGCTATATTATAATGAGATTTTTGGCAAGCTTTTTAGCTTTTTAAAAGTCAGTAAAAATTGGGCGCCTGGGTGGCTCAGTTGGTTAAGCGACTGCCTTCAGCTCAGGTCATGATCCCAGGGTCCTGGGATCGAGTCCCGCATCGGGCTCCCTGCTCTGTGGGGAGCCTGCTTCTCCCTCTCCCATTCCCCCTGCTTGTGTTCCCTCTCTCGCTGTGTCTCTCTCTGTCAAATAAATAAATAAAATCTTTAAAAAAAAAAAAAGTCAGTAAAAATTAATTCACCATATTTTTGAGATTAAATATGCTATATGTGAAAGATATATCACAGAGCAAGACCAACATGTATGTTTAAATATTAGGTAGTTCTTCCCTTGGTCATGCTCAATATAGTACTTGTATATAGTGATTATAGAAGCTAAATACTTGGGGCTGGGTTCTTGAATCAGAGGACTTACCCTGGAAGCCTTTTAACCTCAGACTCAGTAATAGCCAGAAAAATATTTCTGGGGAAGATACCATTGTAAAAATAGAAATGTGGATTTTTAAAATGTTTTTTATTTTTTATTGATCCAAGACAGAAGGTAATTAAAGGACTGGGAGAACAGTTAGAGGTGAAGGGCAGAAGTTTCATTAAGTAAAATTCTTCCTACTTCACTTTACTTTCCCATTCTCTTTGGAGAGTTCCTTTTCTTTACCTGTTCCTTAAATGTTGATGTAATTTGAGGTTTTGCCCTCCTCTTCGTTTGTGTACTGACTCTGGATAATCTTGTCCAATTCAAAGTAGTCTGAAAAAGCTAGAATATCCTAATTTATGTCTTCAGCTTAAATCTCTCCCTTAAGCTCTAGACTCATGTAGTGGGTCTCTGATTATCCTGGGATGTCTCTCTTTGGATGTGTCACTGGCTTTTCAATCTCAACATGTCCAGATACCCCCACTCATCTGTGTTCTCTGTCTCATTAAACAGCATCTCCATTAATTCAGATACTCAGGCCAGAAACTCAGGTATCATCTTTTTAGGCGACAAGCAACTCCTATTGATTTTTCCTTCGGGAATTCCTCAAAACTTATAGAGCACTAAAGGAAGGAATGTTGGAAGGATGACAAAATATGGCAGCGAGGAGGTAAAATAACCTCCTCATTTTCAAAACTCATATCCCCTTACCATCTGTCTACATAATGGGGCACCTGATAGAATTGTTAGTATTGTTCTTAGCATCTAGACCAGTAAGTTACTGCTAGTATTTGAATTTTTAGTTTCGTATTCTTTGTAGAACTCCATATCCTCATATACCATCTTTGGTTTTTTGTTTCTCCTTTCAACTTTATGGTAATCACTGTAATAAGTGGAGCTCTTATTTCTCTCCCATCACTCATTGTATTAGTTGGGGTGTAGGTTATGTTAAAGTAAAATCTTAGTTGCTTAGAGATACAAAGATTTATTTCTTGCTTCTGCTAAATGTCCATCATGTGTTGGCTAAAGACACTGCTTTGTGTCTTTTTTTTCCAAGTCTTTTTCTTCTAAATGTGAATAAGGCTGATGGAGCCTCTACCCTCTGGAGGGTTGTCTGTTGCTGTGCCACAAAGAAGTGGGGAAGCAGATATATCTTACATCTCTCTGAAAGGTTTCTGCTTAGCAGTGATATGCCTCTGTTGAGCTCATCTTCTAATGACCAAAGCATGTCACGTTACCATGCCCAACTTCAAGTAGGTTGGGAAGTGTAGTTTTACTCTATGCCAAGAAAATGGAAAACTCGAATAGCTGGTGAACATCTCAAATGACTCACTCAAGGCTCTTCTGCTGGCAATTCTCCCTCTCTGTCTTTCTGCTTCATTTCCCTCTCCCTCCTTCCCTCCTACGGTCTCATACTCTCTCCCCCACTTCCTTCCTTCCTTCCTTCGACCTTTGGCACATGACTAGAAAAACGTTCCTGGGAATTCTGCAAAAATGGGAAGCTAAGCATTCAGTACTACAGGATGGTTACAAGTATTGAAAAAAATTGATTTGCTAATACATTGCATTCTAACTGCCTAGCTAGTGGTTCTAAGTGCAGGCTGACTATGCATAGTGATCTAAAGTAGCACTGATAATAGAATCAGGGCCTAAAGAGACTGCAGGCAAATTAGACTTTTAGCAAAGACCCAAAGTGCATCTCTTTGCCCTTATCCTATAGCTCCAGGGCATGGATGTCGTTGTTACTTGCATGAATCACCATGGCAATTGATGAATGTAAAAATTCAGTGTATACTTTTCCCTTGAGTGTTTTAAAATGTTTGGTTCTGAAGAATACCTTTTCCCCTCCATGTCTATTCTGTCTTTGTCTCTCTCTCTGTCTGAGTTTTTCTATTAAATCTAGGGAATAAGAAAGCATTTTCCCTTTTCTGTAATTTAAAAGCTTTTTAGCAGGTTCAATATATATGAAAACATCTGAAAACTGACTCCTGACAAAACAGAACTCCGTAGTTACACTCATTATATAGGCATTTACATCAAACTGATTGCTTTCATCTTTCCTTATTGGTATGCTCACATTCACTGCTAGGACTATGTCTCCAGCAGGGAGAATGTATCACAACTGATGGCCAGTTTTATACTGTAATGAGGAAGACCTGTTAGATATGAACTGGGGTACCAACCGCATCATAGACCACTTGCTAGCATTAAACCAATGCTAAGAGTTAAGCAGCATGATAGAAAGGAAATCCAATCTATTAATACATGTCAATGGTAAATATCTATCTATCTATCATCTATCTATCATCTATCTATTTATCTGTACATATATGTATGTGTGTGTGTATTTTTTTTTCTCACCTTGCCCCCGTGTCCCCACATCCACGTACCTTCATGGAGTGCTCCCAATTATTGGCTGTCAGCACCAAGTCACATTCATGTCCCTTAGACTCTGGGCAGGGAGGGATCCCAACCCACTGTGCTTGGACTCAGCAGAAAGTTATCCTACAACCATGTATTAAAAAAAGAAATAACCTTACAATCATTTGAAACAAATGTCAATTATTACTTTTAAAAAGCTACCTGCTTTCAATTAAGCAGGAAATTATCTAAGAAGCCACTTAATTTGCTTTGGTCTGTAATCCCACAACTGCTTTATGCTGAGTGGAGCATGAAATTAAATATGTAACAACTCTCCTAATGGTTATGTTTCAGATGCCAGCATTTTAGAATCTTAGGTATTCTGAGTGGTAACAAATACAAAATCAAAGAATATGAGAAATGAATTTGAGAAAAAAATAGAAAGTATTAATGTCCTCTATATATTTGCATATAGATGATACATGTTTTAAAACTGTAAAGTTTTAAAGAATATATTTCTATTAATTTTTGCATACAGGAAGGGTAGCCATTCCTGTATGGAAAAAAAGTCTCTCTGACTTACAATAAGATGCCACTTTCTTCTCCCGATGGAAATTCTTACACTATTTTCTTGGGTCCAAATATAAAGTAGATTATGTAGGGATAGATTAAAAGAGAAGGTCATAATGAATTTTTACCATTTGCTGAAGAAATGCTAATACTAATCCCCTGTTCAAGGTATTCATCTTTGTTAAGAGCCAAGAATACAGACTGTTTGCAAGGGAGAAACTGTTTATATAGACATATAAGGGCACTAGTTTATGCAGGAAATTTTAGAAGCATTTCTAAAATGACACTTCAATCAGTACTAATTATGTTATAAATGCTAGATGGTTCTCAGAGCCTCTTATTTATTTAAAACATTTTTTTACAACTTTAAAACTATTTTTATACTAGATAAATCTTTTCAAACACTAATCATATTGCAAGTAAACATTTTAAAAATCTCTGTATAAATGCGGATAAAAGCATACTTGTTCTTCTGCAGTTTGTATTCCAAACCAACTCTTTTCTTTCCCTTTTTTTTTTTAAACTAGGTTAGGCATTCTGCCATTTTACCAGGAAATTTCAACAAACATATAGAAGAATTTGACTGGATATCTCTTCCCCTCATGGGTGAAGCAAGGCAAGTTTGAGCTGAGATTGCGTGCGCGGTCCTAAAGTTGCTCTGATAATGAATTTTTATTATTTCATTTTCAAGATGCTTAATATTCTAGTTTCAACCCCCCCAATCTATCTATACTTGGTGATATTGTTAAAAATGGCATCCAGTTTTAGAAAACTATTATCTATAAAAACTCTCTGAGACGCTACGAAAAAGAGATCGTGGCGATTTATGGGGTTTGGGCTGTTGTTCTGGAACCAAAGTTCTCTTGCTTTTGTTCTTGAGCTTTTTCTGATCAGAAGAAGAGCACAGACCTTAATCACAGAATCCTGGGGCCAAAATCTGTGTGGCATGAAGAGAGCTGCTTAACCTCTGGGCCGGAGGGCTATAAACTATAACGCTGTTTTATGTATACAATGGGAAGAATGATAGTTGTCTGTCAGAATTGGGAGGATTGCTTGGGACCCAGTAAGAAAAGCACCACTTAGAGTGGCTGACACATCGTAGGGCCTCATTCTCATGACTGCAGTGCCTTCAGTTAATCAGTGGAACATCTCAGCTTCCTTTTCTGATTGCTGCCCAGCTTTGCCAGGTTGTGGCAGGCACTTCGTGTCATTATTTCTTTTATCCTCCCAACAGCCTGGTGAGGTGGGTGCTGTTATTGTCCCATTTACAGCTGAGGATATTAGGACACAGAGACGGATGGTAATTTACTCACCATTTCAGACAGAAACACACAGGTGAGGGTGGCATTTTGAGTTCAAAAGCCTTTTGTTTTCCCCCCTGAAAGTCAACCAAAAGTTTTCCCTACTAATAGGACCTACGTGCATCACTATCAGCCTGCAAAACATTTGCCCAATTTAACCGTGTGTCTTTTGGCAGGAAACATTAATGACCAAGTGCTGGATAACAGTTCTAAGACTGTAGGCATAGCTTGTTTGATTGCCTTTGCGGTATTATACTTTGCAGATGTTGCGATTTTTTTTTTTTTTTTTTGTATGGGGCGTATGGCAATCCTGTGTCAGGCAGGTCTGTCGGCACCATATTTCCAACAGGATTTGTTTATTTTGTGTCTGTGTGTCATATTTTGGGAATTCTCATCGTATTTCAGACTTTACATTATTATTATACGTGTTATTATTATACGTCCTCTGTGATCAGTGAGCTTTGATTTTACTATTTTAATTGTTTTGGGGAACCCATGAACTGGGCCGGTGTAGGATGGCGAACTTAACTGATAAATGTTATGTGTGTTTTAACTGCTACACCAATTGGCAGTTTCTCTACCTCTCTCCCTCTCCTCGGGCCTCCCTTTTCCCTGAGACACAATAATACTGAAATTAGCCCAACTGATAACCCTATAATGATCTCTAGTGTTTGAGTGAAAGGAACAGTCATCTATCTCTCAATTTAAATCAAAAGCTAGAAATGGTTAAGCTCAGTGAGGAAGGCATGTCGAAAGCCAAGATAGGCTGAAAGTAAGGCTTCTTACGCCGAACAGTTGGCCAAGTTGTGAATGCAAAAGAAGAGTTTTTGAAGGAAATAAAAAGTGCCACTTGAGTGAACACATGAATGATAAGAAAGTGAAACAGCCTTATTGTGGAGTATGGAGATAGTTTGAGCGGTCTGGACAGAAGATCAAACCAGCCACAATATTCCCTTAGGCCAAAGCCTCATCCAGAGCAAGGCCCTAACTCTTCAATTCTATGAAGGCTGAGAGGTGAGGAAGCTGCAGAAGGAAAGTTTGAAGCCAGCAGAGGTGGATTCCTGAGGTTTAAGGAAAGAAACGATCTCTGTAACACCAAGTACAAGATGAAGCAGCAAGTCCTGTTGTAGAAGCTACAGCAAATTATCCAGAAGATCGAGCTGAGAGAGTTAATGAAGGTGGCTGCACGGAACAACAGATATCTAATGTAGATGGAACAGCCTTCAATTGGAAGAAGATGCCATGTTGGACTTTCAGAGCTAAAGAGGAGAAGTCAATGCCTGCCTTCAAAGGACAGGCTGACTCTCTTGTTAGGGGCTAACGAAGCTGCTGACTTGAAGTTGAAGCCAATGCTCATTCACCGTTCTGAAAATCCTAGGTCCTTTAAGAATGATACTAGATCTACTCTGCCTGTGCTCTAAAAATGGAACAACAAAGCCTGGATGACAGCACATCTGTTTACAACATGGTTTCCTGAATATTTTAAGCCCACTATTGATACCTATTGCTCAGGAAAAAAAAAAATCCCTTTCAAAATATTACTGCTCTTTGACAATGCACCTGGTCACCCAAGAGCTCTGATGGAGATGAACACCGAGATGAATGTTGTTTTCATGCCTGCTGACACAACATCCATTCTGCAGCCCATGGATCAAGGAATAATTTTGACTTTCAAGCCTTATGATTTAAGAAATACATTTTGTGAGGGTAAAGCTTTCATAGACAGTGATTCCTCTGATGGATCTGGGCAAAGTCAATTGAAAACCTTCTGGAAAAGATTCACCATTCTAGATGCCATTAAGAACATTCATGATTCATGGGAAGAGGTCAAAATATCGACATGAACAGAAGTTTGGAAGAAGTTGACTCCAGCCCTCATGGATGAGTTTGAGAGGTTTACAACTCCAGTGGAGGAAGTCAGTGCAGATGTGGTGGAAACAGCAAGAGAGCTAGAAGGGGAGCCTGAAGATGGAACTGAATTGCTGCCATCTCATGATCAAACTTGAATGGATGAGGAGGTGCTTCTGATGGATGAACAAAGAAAGTAGTTTCTTGAGATGGAATCTACTCCTGGTAAAGATGCTGGGAAGATTGTTGAAATGACAACAAAGGATTTAGAATATTACATAAACTTAGTTGACAACGCAGTGGCAGAGTTTGAAAGAATTGGTTCCAATTCTGAAAGAAGTTCTCCTGTGGGTAAAAGGCTATCAAATGGCATGACATGCTGCAGAGAAATTGTTCGTGAAAGGAAAAGTCAACCAATGCAGCAGACTTCATTGGTATCTTGTTTTAAGAAATGACCACAGCCAGCCCCACCTTCAGCAACCACTGTCCTGACCAGTCAGCAGCCATCAACATCAAGACAAAACCCTCCCCCAGCCAAAAAGATTAGGACTTGCTAAAAAATCAGATGATGGTTAGCATTTTTTAGTAATAATGTATTTTTTTAATGAAGGTACATACATTGCTTTTTTTAGACATAATGATATTGCAAACTTAATTGACCACAGTATACTGTAAACATAACTTCTGTGCACACTGGGAAACAAACAAACAAAACAATTTCACTCACTTTATTGCAATATTTGCTTTATTGCAATGGTCTTGAACTGAACCCACAGTATCTCTGATGTGGGCCTGCACTGTGTTGGGCTTGACATGGACAAGTTTAGGACATGGAACTTGTACCCAGCATAGCTAAATCTTTGCTACAATAAAAGATATAGAACAGTCCAATTGCATTTATTAGACAAGCGCTAAAGTACAAATTTAAAGATAAGAATAAGTGCCTTTCTATAGCTGGGGGTGTGATTTATTTATACACGAGGGGGCTTAATTTCCTAATTAATGAGTGCGGCTTTATGCACACGATGTCCATTAGTGTTAATGAATAATGTGTATGTGGCGTAATAGATTGCCGTGCTAAACACATGGTGCTCCCTGCTAGGAAGCAGATCTGTATATTATAATTTGTACGTGTGATATCACACCTATGAAATCAGGAAAATGAATTAATTACATTGACAGATGTTTGATAGAGCAGTCATTTCAAGAGTTAACCAAATCTTTAAGAAACACTTAGGGGATCATATCTTCCCAGGAAATAATTGGGCAATATTTTCAACATCTCCACTTGGAGAAAAAAGATACTTAATTTGAGAGGAATGAATCTGAAGACAGCGCCCAGAAAAACATCCTAAACTCTGAAATACTGACATTCACAAGTCAAAATTGGCCAAATTTAGATGAGAGCAGGGATGTCGTTTGATCTGAGGGGTGGGGGGCCAGACTTATCTATCCAAGTATTCACTTCTGAGAGCCTGACTTGGCCCCCGGGAAATATCGTTTCTTGTTATTTCTTTCAATGGGAAGTTGCATGGGAAATAGTACAAGAAAATGAAAATAAATTTGGCTTCAGGGAGCAGTAACCAACTCTCAGCTGGTAAAGTGTACCAGGTTTTCAAAATAAACTACCCACATCGTAGCATTTATTCTACCCAGCATGCCTTCCAACAGGGCTGGCTCTTCTGAGTGCCCTGTGGCCTCCCTGCCCTGCAAAGGAAAGAGAACAGCTTTGAATGAAATAGCATAATGTCTAAAAGATAATAGTGGGTTTTTTTTAGCAAAGGGATGCACTCTGAAATATCACTCATCAACACTGTTAAAGCGATTGTACAAACCACAAAAAGAATATCGGATTCAAAAGGCCCTATGAGTAAATGTTCTAGAGCACTTAGCTAGTTCTCTAATCTTGGCTATTAGAGGTGCGGTGTAGTCAGTGCTCAATACTCTTGAATGAGTGGAAAAACTAATGAATAAATGAATGACTATTTCAATTTTCACATTGGGATTAAATAATTAAAACACACAGAAAGGGGATAGCAAGTGATCCTTCCTTCCTAACTGATTATAGCTTTCTGTCCTGCTGAGACTGAAGGTAACCCCCATATCTGTCTCAGTACAGGACCTCAGAATATCCCTACCAGCCAACTGGAGTTCACTTGAAAGAAGGTGTATTTGTAAATCCTGAAATATTTAGAGAGATGAACAATCTAAAGGGCAGGGTTCATGATGGGCATGACACTGATGTGGGGTCTGTTAACCCTGGAGAATCTTGAATATTTATGTTCAACATACCAGGACGTGCAGGACACCAAAGATGCAAGGTTTCCCAAAAGAGCTCTCATTTTTGTTTTGTAACACTACAGTGTGTAATCTATTGTGTGATAAGAAGAGAAGATAATCGATAAGAAGAGGATTAAACATAGGAATTATAATTTACATAGCAGTATTAATGTTATCATTGCCTTTGGTGTGGGTAGAAAGGCTGGGGATGAAGAAGGAAGGAAAAGAAATATCTTCTTACTTTGTTAGGCGTACAAGAGTTCAAAGCTGGTCTGGGCTTAAAAGGAAGATCTCTAGATTTCAGGTAATTCAGTTAGTTTTATTTATTTATCCATCAAAACTCTGAGTTTATATATAACTTGAGAGTACTATGTGCCACGTAAAGATGTGGAATTGATACTGGACATGCAGAGATGGTTAAGATGTGGTCCCTGTCCTCAGGGGGCTCCCAGGCTAGTGAGGGAAGTGGAAGATAGAAAAATAGTCACAATTTAATGTGCACATGCAACAGGAGTCCATGTATCCAGTAAATGTATTGAGTGCTAGATCATAATGCCTCTCTCTCTTCCACACACCAGTAGAAACCACTGCTTCAGGTTCAGATACACATTTTAATTAAAAAATAAAATATATCAGTATTCAATTGTTAAAAAAATTGTACCAGTATGTCACTTTATTGAAATGCATATGTGCTACATATAAGTAATCTTTAAAATAGAATTTATGCCTGAAATTAATTCACACTGTGCATTGTCAGCAATTCTTTTCATCATAAATGTTTCAATGCTATGACAACTGCTTAAAAAGAAAATACAACTGAGGTTTTCAGGCTTGCTTTAAAAATAAAAGTTTCATTCACCCTTCAACATGTACATCACCTAGCAGTGGCTCTGGCCGAAACGCTATTCTCTCTTTAATGGAAACATTTACAGTCTAGAGAGGAAATAAAATCTGTCCCTGATAATGTTACTACAGGGAAAAAAGTAGGATATACCATAAAGTTGTTACAAGTTGTTATAGATGGTTTGTTTTCCCCCAAAAGTCATATGTTGGAAACCTCATGCCCAGGGTGATCGTATTAGGAAGTGGGGAGTGGGAGATGATGAAGTCATGAGGGTGGGGGGGCTCATGAAGGGGATTAGTGCCCTTATAACAGAGGCCCCAGAGGGCTCCCTCACCCCATCCACCATGTGAGGAGGACACAGCCCCAAGTCAGCAGCCTGTAGCTTGGAAGAGGACCTGAACTAGAACCAGACCATGCTAGCGCCTTCCAGCTTCCAGAACTGTGAGAAAGAAATTTTTGTTCATTAGCCACTCAGTTTGTGGTTTATTTGTTATAGCAGCCCAAACAGACTATGGCACAAATAAATACTACTAAAGTTAAGGGAGGGGATAACTTCTAGATAACTTCCAACTTTGTGGAACTAGGGTGTGGATTCCAGACAGTATGTAATGATGGTATATGAAGTTAAAAAAAAAAAATCAATCCATCTCTCTATTTATCTCTCTATCATCTATCTATCCACATACACACATATATACTATTTTTTAAAATAGAAGCATAGGACACATGTAGAAAAGGATAGTGTACAGCTTGGAAAATTTTTACAATGTACACGCAACTCTGTAACCAGCATTCATATAAAGAACTAGGCCATTATCCGTGCTTAGTTTTAGCTTTGTTTTAGTTTTAGTTTTGTTGCTATTGTTGCTGTTTTAATAAAATTTGAAGTAGGAGTAGAAGATCATTTTTTTCCTTCATATGGTGATTCAATGATTTAAGTACCATTTATTAAGAACATTTTCCTTTCCCCATTAAATTATCTTGGCATATTTGCCAAAATCAGTTGACCCCCTATCAGTTGACTCCCTATTGTGGGGGTCTATTTCTGTACTCTGTTCCTTTGATGAATAGAAATTATTTTAAACTTTATAGTTAGTACTTAGGTGCTATTTGTGAAATTTTTGCTTACTACAAGGTCATGAAGATATTCTCATATATTTTCTCCTAAAAGCTTTATTGTTTTACCTTTCACATTTAGATCTACAGTCCCCCTGGGACAGATTTTTGCGTGTGTATGTTATAAGGCAGGAATAAAGATTTACTTTTCCATGGTTATCCAACTGACCCAGAATCATTTGTAGAAAATTATATAATTTCCCCCACTGCATTGCGGGGAGTGGCCCCTTGGTCGTAAATCAAATGACCTCATATGTATGTTTCAGGTTCTGGATTCTATAATGTTCTCTTGATCTACTACTCTATTTTTCTGGCAATTTATACTGTCTTAATTAATGTAGCTTTACAGTAAGTTTAATATCAGGAGTGCAAATTATCTAGCATTTGTTGTTGTTCAAGATTGCTTTGGTGATTTTTGGTTTTTTGTATTTCCAGATAAATGTTAGAAGTCATTTGTCGATTTCAACATATCTATAAAATTCTGCTAGTGATTTAATTACAATTGTATTTATCTTCTAAATTTGGGGAGCATTGTTAGCTTTGTAATATTGAGGCTTTCAATTTATGAACATGGTATAACCTTCCATTTCTTTACATCTTTTTTTTGTTGTTTTGAGAGAGATAGCACAGGCATGTGAGCAGGGGTAGGGGAGTGACAGAGGGAGAGGGAGAGAAAGAATCTTAAGCAGGCTCCATGCCCAGCATGGAGCCCCACACAGGGCTCAGTCATGACCCTGAGATCATGACCTGAGCTGAGATCAAGAGTTTCATGCTCAAGTGACTGAGCCACCTAGGCGCCCCTTCTTTACATCTTTTAACATACCTCTCCTAGGAGTTTTCAATGCAGAGGCTTTGCAGTTTTTTATTTTTATGTTTTTAGGTGATACCTAGCTATTCAATTTTTAAAATATCTGTGATAACGTTTTCATGTGTCAACTTGAGTAGACTACAGTCCCTCCTACGCTAGCTGAGGGATTGCAATACTAATCAGGGTCTTGCTGCAAAGCTTTTTTGCATATGTAATTAGTCACTCTAATCACTTGACCTTAAGTAAGGGTGATTATGTGGGTGGGCCTGACTGCATCATTTGGAAGGCCTTAAAATCAGGGCTGAGGTTTCCCTTTAAGAGAGAAGAAATCCTGTCTGTGGGTGACAGCTCCAGCCAATGGAGTTTCATTTTGCTCATGATCCTTCCTGACTGCCTGGCCTGTGAATTCTGACTTGCTTACTTCGCTCTCACAATTGCAAACTGATTTTATGTAGTAAATCTCTATCGCCTACTTATCTATTTATCATCTATCTCGTACTGGTTCTTCTTTTCTGGTTAAATGCCGATACAGATTATGGTCCTAAAAGTGGTTCTAGAAAAACAGAATCTTCAGGACAAGTTGTCCCTAATCAAGCATTATGACCTCAGAAATACTAAAAGACTTTCATTAAGGTCACCAGATATTGAAGAGCCAGGAAGGAGTCAAACCCAGACGAAGGTCTTAACAGCTCTGCTACACTGCCTCCTCATAAGGCACTGGGGGTTTAGTTAGATATAAATTAATATTTTACTATTTACACTCTATATAATGCTATATGTCTAGGCATCTCTTAAATGACTTTTTTCATTGGGTTGTTATTGTAGATAAGCATATATGGTTTTGGGGGCTGTTGGGCATGGGGAGAAATAGAGCAGGATGGACCCACATTTTCCAATAAGGTATGGAATATTTGATTCTATTCGAATCTTCATCTACTTACTTCTTGGTGGCTTGTTTTCACTCTTCTGATGTCAAAGACCATATTAATTTGCTCACATTCAAAAGCCAAAGAGATTTAAGAGCCAAAGAGAATGCATTTAAAAACAATTTGCTTGCTGTTTACCGCAGCCTGGTATTTATGAGTCTTTTCTTCTTGGAAGGAAGGATGAGCACCAGTAGCTCTAATGGACTTAATTTCCTTGGTCAGCATGGGCAGAATGTTTTTGCATAAAGATTTGCAGGAACCATACCTGTTGCATTTTAATTTTTACAGAGATTCAAAGAATGTGTGTGCTGAATGCACCCCCTATGAACCTTGCCACCCTAATCTCCAAGGGGACCAGGAGCTTCTTGGTGCCTCAGCCACATCCAGGGCAGACCAGAGAGTGAGTAGGCTGAGGCCATCAGGGCACAGAGCTCGGTCCCCTGGAGGATTGTTTTGTCTTCCTAATTCCAAGGGAGGTGTATTATGGGGTATATAGGATCTGTTAGAAAAGGAACAGCCTACAGAAAAAAGAGGGGGCAAGAAATGGCAAAAGTTTGGGTTCAACACTCTGGCTAAGTTAAAAGAAAAATGTATGGGAGTAGAGGAAGAAAGAACCAGGCAGGGTGAGGGAGAGAGACAGCAAAGCTGATTCTTTTTCTGTATTGCACTGGAAAGATTGCTGGCTCTTTCAATATTCCACAGACATAAACTTGAGTGGTTTTCTTAGGAGAAACATCTCATTAGTTAACACCCATTTTCGACTGGGCCTTGGAAATTGCAGAAGCCTGTGGCAAATTTTCATATCCCACGCTGATCTAGGGAGATGGAGTTAGTATTCCATTTTCCAGACAAGCTGAGTCCGGTGGCTTGTCCAATATCCCCAAGGAGGCTGAGAGACACATCTCTTAAATATTTCTCAAATGGTGTCTTGAGGAAAGAATGAGGGCTTATAGTTTCTCTGATTATCAAAGAATACTCTGAGGAAGGCAGGCAAGGTGAGTGTTGTGATGATAAATGTGCCTAGCTGAGAAAACCAAGGCCCGCAGAGTTGAGGGGCATTGCTAATCAGCCATGGAAGCCAGACACCTGGGTCGCATGCATCCTATTCCTTATATGCCATGACCTTCACCTGCTTGCCTTTACACAGCTCCTCTCCCTAGAATATCCACCCCTAACTCCAACTCCTGAGCTAGTTAAGGCTTCACCAGGAGCCTAGAGGGGATCCCCTACCCTACACTCATGGCGGGGAAGGCTCAAGGTCACTGCAGCCGGAGCTGAACCTGGGCTGGTACCTGCGGGGCTCCCATCTACTTGGAGCTTCTGGAAGAGGACCCTGGAGGATGCCCATCAGCTCAGAAAAAGTGGCTCTTTTCCTGCCAGGCAGGGAAAACTGTTTTTGCAAATCTTAAGTCTTCGGTAGGCGTGCCCTACAGATCCACCAGGTGGAAGGAATCCAGCCACCATTGCTTTGGTTCAGTCATTTCTCAGTCAGATGGTACCATCTGCCCAATAGTCTGCCGTTCAACAAAACATCCACTCTGCCTTGCTCTACCAATGGGCTACTAAGAGGTAGTAATAACAGCTGTCACTGGTTGAGGGCTGACTAGGGAGAGTGCTTTATTTAGATTGCCTCATTAAGACCTCTGAGGTTATTTCAAAATTACAGAAGGAGAAAATGAGGCTGGGCAAGGTGGATGGAGATGCCTGAAGTTATCTACTTGGTAATGAGCCAGAGCAGGGCCTGGGCATGCCATGGAGAAGTGTGCATGTTTGACACTTCTTAATTCCATTTACTTTTCACCAGGGCAGGAAGGAAGGTCACTGAACACTGTGCTTAGAAACTGGTTTTGCCCTACTGAAGATGCTTCTATTAAACTTGGTCTGCAAACGAGCTGAGTCCTGCTTGCCTTCTGTTAATTACCTGAGCAGAGGCAGCCTTGCACTTTAATATCACCTCACACCTGAGACTCTCCCAAGGTTATTAGACTGCGTCCTAAGGTGAGGAAAATTCTTTTTAAGCATTAGAGTTTAATGGACTTCAGCTCAAAGCAACCGAACCACCTACAGTGTACCTAGCACTGTTCTGGGCCCCAGGAAAATAAAGGTAAATTAAAACTGGCACTTTTCCTCAGGGAGCTTTGAGCTTTGCAGGAAACACTGCATTCAAATGAAGCCGATGGACATTTTCTAGACAGACACTAATATGTGACAGTAAATAGACAGGATAAGTCATGCAAATTACAGAGAATTATAAATAATTTGACAAAATGTGCTGTACAGTGTAGAGCAATGATGAGTCAGGAAAGTGTCAGGTAGGATTTGAGTAGTCCCAAGGTCCATGTGAAAGGAACATTTCCCCTGGTATTAATGGTAACTTTGTCTGAATGAGTTAATTTGCTCCTTGAGAGAGCCACATTAAAAAAGCATCTACACTGGGGTTCCTGGCTGGCTCTGTTGAGCGAACATGCGACTCTTTATCTCAGGGTCCTGAGTTTGAGCCCCACGTTGGAGGTAGAGTTTACTTAAAAAATGTGTCTACACTTAATTTGAATATTTTTGATATGGATTTAGGGAGAGGTGCTCAAGAAGGGCCAGTCATACAACTTAATATTTCCAGGTAAAGTCAGATGAAAAAATATTATTTCTAAGTGTAAGATTCCATGAACTGATACGAAACAGTAATTCTTAGACTAGCTATTGGCATGTACCAAGAATCTGCCAAATATTGGATATTGTCATCTCTTCGATAGAGCAATTGCTTGTGTTTCAGATAGTGGTTCAAGTGAATTTGCTATATAATGCATAATGTTTGGTGATTGAGTTCGATCCTGTATAATATATTGGCCATTGCAAAAAGTTTTTGCCTTTTTCATTTTTGTATTTTTGTGAGTAAAAGGAGAATGTCTTTGGTGCTATGCATCGCTTTGCAGCCCTGCTCAATAACTCTAGCCCCTGACGTATTTACTGGTAGTTACTTCATAAATCCATACATTTTTAAAAGAACAGATATCCTTTCAAGCCATTCAGAAATGTTTTCTACGTACTCATTTATATTCAAAGTCTGTTATCTTGCGTGCACATTCCCCCAAACATGCAGCAGACATTTTTCTCATATTTTGGGTTGTCAATATGAAACATACTTAAAATTTCCCACAGCAACAGTTTTCTTTGTAAGTTTTTCAGCACATTTCATATGCTTTGATACAGATAAATATCTTGTTCTCCAATTACTTTCCAGAAAATGACTTCTATGGTTTTGTACCTTTAACTCACATTAAAAATACACTAATGAGCTTGTTGTCATAGGAAACTATCTTTGTGTTGGACTGAATATAGCATTTGAAGAAACTGTGATGAGAGAGGTTTCACTCCTGAGCACGACTGATACTACGTTGTGAATTACCTGCCCAGGTAGTATTCTTAGCCATTGTTGTCTTGCTCCAGTGACCTGCATTTGGGGAAGCTGAGCTATTTGGAGGTCAGCATTACTTGCAAGGTGAGGAAACATTTTAGCAAAGTTCTTCAATAGTAGGAAAAACATGAACAGGTAAACACAATACATAATACAGAACAAATTACCTTTTATGATAAATTGTTTGGCAATCTCTTTCCTAGAAAGGCATTTGTATATGCCATTTGCATTCTTTTCCATACACCTAAAGACAATATTATGAAAGTAATACATTCTCATAAAAATTGGAAATTATAGAATAGAATTTTTTAAAATAACATCAACAACCCATTCATGGACAATCACTGTCAACATTTTTAGGTGTATGTCTTTTGATTTCCTGTGCATGTTAAAAGTTCATTGAGATATGTACATATCATTTTGTCACCTCTTAAAATACCTTTCATTATCGTACTTTCCATCTGTTATTCAATTTATGGTCAGAACTAACTACAGCACCTGTTTGCAAATATAGAGTCCCACATATTAGACTTGCCAGCCAACAGGCTATACTCACATTTCATTTTCTTTCTTTTTTTTTTTAATTTTTTTATTCTTATGTTAATCCCCATACATTACATCATTAGTCACATTTCATTTTCTGATATCTATAGACGTTTGGCCCATCACACATTAAAAATCCATGCATAGAAAATGTGTCTGTTTTGCTACATGCCTCAGGCATTTGCTGGATGTCCCTCCATATTGTTTGGATATGTCCATAACTGTTTGACAAAATTGTATTGATCAATTTGTTTGCTATAATAAAATGTAAGTAAAGTACCAGTTTCTTAATTCACTCCTGATTACTGTTTCAAAGAGGCCCACAGGCACAAATTGAGAGCAGTTTTCCTAGGATTGGATATCAGTTGGGACCAGTATCTCTACAAAGTCTCTTACAGAAGAACCCATGAAACATATGTTATCTAGCCTTAATGTCTCACCTGTTTATCCAATCTGAGACACAAAAGACTGATTGCAACTTTCTTTTGCGGGGGGAGCAGTCAGCTTTACTGTGGTGTAATTTATATACAATAAAGTTCAATTTAAGTATGTAAAGCAATGAGTTTTGACAAGTGTATACAGTCCTATAACCACACCAGGATCGTGATTAGCCCTAAAAGTTTCCTTGTGCCTCTTTGTAGTCAGTCTCCTCTCTTGTCCCTTGACCTCTGGCAACCCTGATCACTTTAGTCTGGCTTTTCTAGAATTTCATATAAATGGAATCATATAATCATTTGTGTCTGGCTTCTTGCACTTAACAGAAGCCTCTCGAGAACACCTATGCGGTTGATGTATCCATATGCATTCCCGTTGTTGCTGAAGAATATTTCATCATATGAATACACCATTAGTTTTTCCCTTCGACAGTTGAGTATTTGACGTCCTTCCAGTTTTGGGACAATTATTAATGTAAATAAAACAGCCCTGAACTTGAGTACAGATCTTTGTATGGACACATATTTTCATTTCTCTTGGAGAAGCACTTAGAAGTGGAATTGCTGGGCCATATAGTATGTATATATTTTACTTGATAAAGAACTGCCAATTTATTTTCCCAAGCGGCAGTTTTATTTTGCATTCCCACAAGCAATGAATAAAAGGCTAGTTGCTCCACATCTGTGCCAACACTCGGCATCTTCTGGTTTTATAATTTTTTTTTTAAATGTTTTATTTATTTATTCATGAGAGTCAGAGAGAGAGAGAGAGAGGCAGAGGCAGAGGGGGAAGCAGACTCCCCACCCAGCAGGGAGCCCGATGCGGGACTCGATCCACCCCGGGATCATGACCTGAGCCGAAGGCAGACGCTCAACCATCTGAGCCACCCAGGCGCCCCTATAATTTGTTTTTAAATTTTAGCCATTTTTGTGATATCTGGTGGTTTTAATGATTTTTTTTAATGACTCACAATGTTGAAAATTTGTCATGTGCTTATTTATCATCCTTATGTCTTCTTTAAAGTCCTTTGCCTTTTTTTTATTGGATTGTTTGCTTTTCTTATGGAGTTAAAAGAATTTTTAACACAGTCTGCAAATGATTTCAGACATATGTTTATATGTTTACCAGATATTTGCTTTGCATATATTTTTTCCCAATCTATAGCCCACCTTTTCATTTTCTTTTTTCAGAGATTTTTTTTAAAAATTTATTTATTTGAGAGAGGGAGAGAGAGAGACAGAGAGAGAGAGAGAGAGATTGAGAGTATAAGCATGGGGAGGGGCAGAAGGACAAGCAGACTCCTCACTGAGTGTAGAGTCCTGTGCTGGGCTCAATCCCAGGATCCTGAGACCATGACCCAAGTGAGATGTTTAATGGACTGAGCCACCCAGGAGCCCCCAACCTTTTCATTTTCTTAACAGTAACTTTTCAATAGCAAAGTTGTAAAATTTAAAAAAATTTTTTGTTAAAGGCCATTTAATCAATATTTTTCATCTTGGGTCCTAGTTAAATATTTGCCTAACCCAAAGTCAGTAAGATTTTCTCTTATATTTTCTTCCAAAAGTTGGATAATTTGGAGCTTTACATTTGAATTTATGATCCATTTCAAAATTAATTTCTGGGAGTGCCTGGCTGGTTCAGTTGGAAGAGTGTGTGACTCTTGATCTCGGGGTTGTGAGTTTGAGCCCTACATTCGGTGTAGAGATTACTTAAAAAAATAAAATCTTTAAAAAAAATAATTTCTGGGTGTGGTATGGGTCAATGGCAAGTTTCACTTTTTTGCGTATTTATTCAGTTTTTATCTTGCATCATTTATTAAAACCCTTTTTATTTCCTCCACTGAATTGCCCTAGATATTTGTAAAGCAGCCAACCAACAAACAAAAAACCCCCAAACCCATCGGCCATATATACATGGTTCTATTTCTGGATTCTCTAGTTCATCCATTGAGTTAAGTTTCTATCTGACACCATAGCACACTGTCTTGATTACTATAGTTTTATAGTAAGTCTTGAAATCAGGTCATATTATTTTTCTAACTTTGTTGTTTTGCAAAGTTGTTTTGGTTATTCTAGGTTCTTTGTATTTCCATATGAATTTTAGAATCAATTTTTGAATTTCATCAACAAAGGACTTTTATCCAGAATGTATGAGGAACTCTCAATATGTAATATATTTTTACAGCATGGGGGTGGGGGTGGGCTGGAGGTGGGACTTGTCTCTTTCAAGCTTATCCTCTTTTCCTTTAGCACATCTCCCCATTGTACTATTAAAGTTGCCCACAGCTGTCCTGGAATATTTCAGACAATTCTTAAAACATTTGGAAATGTGAACATACTTTTGATGTGCCGTCCTAGATCTGGAAAGCCCCAGGGGCATGCCAGGCCAGAAAGCAATCAGGATCTTGGTGCATCGTATTAAAAATAGGCTGAACCTTTTTAAACAGAATCAGGATCCAGGTTCTGCTAATCATTGCTGCCACCAGAAGTCAAAGGCTTGTTTCTTAATGGCAGTAGCTGTGGGCTACTGTCCTCTCTAAACTGACCCCTTTGTTCCTCATTACAGTCATGGTGTGGCAGAACTTAGATCTATTTTTTTTAACCCATCTTCGTTGGTGGGTTTTTCTCTCATTGGATTTTTTTTTTTCCCCGGCAGATAGAAGCTCTCCAGTTTATTGAGATTTGTATCCTATGCTCTGTTTAGAGTGCATATTTTCTGGCATATCTCATATTTGTGGATCAGACATAGACAATGTAAAAAGTAATTAAATTATTATATTCTGATTAACCAAATTCAAGCCCTTGAAATAGGATAACCAAGCTAATGCATTCCACGTTCTGGCATCTTATTTGGTCCCAATTTATTAATCAGAATCAGTGATGATAGCATACTGTATCCTTGTCAAAATAAACATTAAAAATACGTTTGTTCTAAATAAAATCTTGTATTGATTTGTCAATGTGTTTTATTAATGGAAAACTTTACACCTGCTGTCAAATCTTCTAATCAAAAAATACCTGTTTCCGAGACAGATTGACGTTCAGTGATTAGTACAATCCCTCTGTGTGTGTTTGGGTGGGGGGAAGGGTTGAGGGAGAGAGGATACTAGCTCATCAGCATGCACCATTGGCATGCCTTACTTTCAGAAAAACAAAGAGGAAAGCAGCTATAAGCAATTGATATTCCTGCACAGGTTGGAGTTGATATGCAAATAGATAAACACAATGTTTCCATTCTGAGTAAGCTATATAGAATCACACCAGCAGGGGTTTTCATACTGTATTTCCTTCTGTTTTAGCTCTGTTGTCATTTCAGAAGCTGTGAGACTAAGAATTTCTAAGAGATGCATTAAGGGATTCAAAACCCCAGCAGAGAACTATGTTACAATTAGCAGTCATACAAAAAGTAAACAATAAAGCCTGCAACAATACAAGGATGGTATTACAAAATGGATTTTCAAATTTAGGGTGATATTAGTGTTGTGTGACTTTGTGACTCGCGATTATTGACGTACTGCTTATGGATCTTTCTCGGTAGTGTATAAAATGAACTGGTCTAGAGCTGATTAGGTAATTGTTTTTGTTTTTAATTAGGCTCTGTCTTACTCAATATCTCCCCAGGGGTCTGATACACATTGGAATCCACTTTTTGGTGTTGGTGGGGTGGTTAAGGCTACTTCTAAGGGTCCCCCATTAAATTTAAGTACAGAAAAAATCCCTATTTTATGTAGCTCTACTTTCTGGTAAATCTCTGCATTGGATCTTGGACTAGTTGAAGGACAATCAGGAATGAGTAAGCTAAGAGATCCAAGGTCTTCATTTTACCAAATCAAAACAGGCCTATCAAATCTTGCCTGTTTCCTGGTGAGTAGCCATCCTTCTACACAGCTGTACCACCTGTCCCCCAGGAGGAGGCAAACAGCCTTCCAGTCTTTAAGACCAATCCCAGCTTTAGAAAGGCAGGGCTCCATTACTTTAGATTTAACAAACTCAAACATTACACTTGCTGTTAGTATCAGTCTGCCTAGAACCAGATTATGGCAGTAGATTTCTGGTTAGCTCTTGGTGCCCAAATGCTACCTTGCTAACAGTCCCTATTATCCCTGGCTATTAAAGAGATGGGTCTGGAATCTCTATGACTCAGAAGCAGAACACCATCATATGGAAAGGGGGGCATAAAATATAGCAGGAGAAGAACACAGTAGTTGTCCTCGACTTCTCCTGGGCCCTTATTCATGGGTATCTTTGTGCCCACCATGTCTTCAACCCCAGGGAATGGTTCTGATTCTAGGTCATGACTTCTAGTTTGTGTCCTCATTTTGGGGTTAATCTAAACTTCTCATCTAGTTGAAGACAAAGCATGTACCAAAATCTGTCTTTCTGTCTAGTGCTCATGCCATTAGATTGTGTTGTATGGCCCTCTGAAGAAAAACCCATGTAGGACTTCACTCTAGCCCCCATGTTATCTGCCTTTTAGCTGTTTGTGCTTTCTTACTCGGTTGAACATGATGATGCAGCAAAATGAAATTTTGTTTACTTACCTTAGGAAATAAATTGTAATTGGATGGCTAGTGATGGTCTCCTCACTGGAAGAGACATTTGAAGCTGGAATGATTTATTTGATGAGCTTGATCTCAGTTTAGGAAACAGTGCCCTGAGCCTTCTGCCATGATGTTAAATTGACTTGTGAGGATTCACAAGATTACAAGGCCTTTTCAAAGGAAGAGAAGAGGTAGTGGTAGAAGAATGAGGGGGGAAAGCTTGCTTGGTGGGTCTTTCCTTTAATTAAGAAAGAAGAATCTTTGACTAAGTAGCTAGCACAATTTGCTTGTGTTTGTATATAGAGAGAAGCTCCAGCAGACATTCTCTTAAGCTCATTGTCCTGATCAGGGTCCCATGGGCACTGGTCACATGGCCAAACCTAGCTCTAAAGGGAGCTAGAAAGCCAGTATCCTGATTTTTGTCTTTGTGGTGGAAGGCAAGCAAGCTAAAGGAGAGTTAGGAATGGTTGTTTTGTCTGCCATGGTGGTCTTCTCATTTCTCTGGCTATTCAGCCTTCAAGATGGGTCCTCTAAAGTCTTAGCTCTTCATCATTAATTGTGTTTACTCCTTTATGCTCTTGGTGTATTTTCCTGCATGTGTATTTTGTTCAAGTTCCAGATCACAGGATCTGGAAACCTTTATGCCCACCCCTTGCTCTCCTTTCCAGCTTCCTCAACTTTCATTTCCTCCAAGACTCAGCTCTTTCACCATGTGGATTCTCTTATTGTTTGCTAAAAGTGGCATGCTGTTTCATGCCCATGTTGCCTCAAATATGTAGCTTTTACTCAGTAGTGAAGATCATTTCAATCAAGATCCCTTCTGGGAAGCCTTCCCAAAGGCCATCCTTCTGATTAGTGCTGATGATGCGGCATCATAATGCTTTTCTTTGCATGGTTGTCTGTTCCTACACTCAAGGATTTCTTGGTCTAGTGGGACAGAGAGACATGGGAACAGTGCCCAGCACACAGTAGGCATTCAGTAAGTATGCAGTGAAGGGCACTGTAGGAAGCTGAAGGAAAGCGACTAGTTTTTAGTATTTCCTGGTTCTCACCTGCAACAGCCTAACACAGTGAATAACTAAAAATCTACAATAGTTTGTTAGAATACACTAATTTGATTAGCTGATTAATCAAATTAGCAAAAACCCATTTTTAGTCTTAGAACATCTATTGAGATTAATAGCGCTATTGGCCCATCATTTTAGTGGCTATGTAATACCAACTGCCCTATACAATATACTGAACGGAACATCTTTTTTTCTTTCTTTTCCCATTCTCTCCTAAATGTGTGCCTATATATGTTTGTATGACTTTCTTATCTTTATTTTTCTGTCTTTCCAATTTCATCACCATCAATAATGCTAATTTCATATCCCTCGTTGTTCATCTGTTCATGTCTGATTAACATTATCACCATGGCTTGTCTCAATGGAGCAGGGGCAGCTTTTGTATCCAAAAGCTAGGCTAAATCTAAATATTCTAGCACAGAAACCATTTAATGTTCCCAGCACTGACCCCTGGCAAGCAGATTTTGTGCACAATACCATGAAACTTGATTCCTGGAGGAATGAAGAATTATTTCTTCCCCACAGAAAATAACCTGAAGACTACTTTGTCTCTTACAGACTTTTAATTCTATTTAAAAATGATAATATTGAATTCACATGGCTTAATACATACTAATATAGATCTCTGTTTTCTTTTATCCCTTCCCAAAGGATCTGAGTATCCACAGAGTATCTATGGAAGTTAAGAGAGACTGACCATCTTAGAGTAGTAGTGAAGGAGCTGAGAGATAAAATATCTTTGGTAAAAGGACCACCTAAATCATAGCATAGATAAAAATAAAAAGTTATATCTTCAAATGCATATTTACTCTTTTTTACTGAGATATAACTGACACATAACATTGTATTAGTTTTCACAACATAATGACTTGACATATGCATATATTGTAAAATGATCACTACAATATGTTTAGTTAACATGCATCACCACTCATAGTTACAATTTCTGTGTGTGTGTGACAAGAACTTTTAAGATCTCTTCTCCCAGCAGGATGCCTGGGTGGCTCAGTCAGTTACGCATCTGCCTTCAGCTCAAGTCATGATCCCGGGGGTCCTGGGATCGAGGCCCGCGTCGGGCTCCCTGCTCAGCAGGAAGCCTGCTTCTCCCTCCGCCCCTTCCCCTGCTTGTGTGTGTGTGTGTGTGCTGTCTCTCAAATAAATAAATAAAATCCTAAAAAAAATAAAAAGATCTATTCTCCTAGCAAATTTCAAATATACAATACCGTATTGTTAATTATGGTCACCATGCTGTACATTACATCCCCAGGACTTATTTATATATCTAGGAGTTTGTACCTTTTGACCACCTCTACCTAGTCTTATATTCTTATCTCTACTTTTATATTCTTTTCTTCCCCTATTTTTATATTCTTAACATGCATACATTTTTATGTTTGAACTACTGATGCATCTTGGAAATACAAGTCTGAATTGGGTCTACTTAGGCAGGGCCTTATTGGATCTTAAAAACAACAACAACAACAACAAAAACTCTTTACCTGTTTAATTTATTTTGGGTCATTTACAGACCAAAACTGAGAAACAGGTGAAGTTTTACTATCCTTATTCTTTCAGTAAACACTTATTTAGTGGTCACTGGAAAAAAAAAAGCCCACATCCTCTGAGAATTAGTCAGATGTGGGATTGAAGCCATATATTGGTGTGAGACTGTGGGGAAGTTGTTTTGAAACACTAATTTCTACATCTATATCTATATCTGTATATATATAAAAGACTAATATTCCTTATCTCAAGGGTTGTATGGATGGGGTGCTCAAACGTAAGAACTTGGTAAATGGTGGTGGTTACTGTTAATATGATTTTACCGGTTACTGGTTCTCACATGCCTCAAGAACTGCATGAGATGAGGCATAGTCCTAGCTCATAAGGAGCTCTCCCTGTACTTGGGGTGGAGGACTGTAAACAGCTAATTATGCCACAAGACAGCATAATTTCAGGGCAATAATAGAGGTAGAAACAAACATTATGAGATTAGAAAGTGGGTAAATTTGGACATCAGAACAAGCCCCATGAGGATTAAGACTCTATGGTGAGCCTTCAGAAATGAGCAGGATCTACATAGAGAAGGTTTTTACTGGCCCAGCCTGTTCTTTCACCTTTGTGCTTACAATGGCTTCTATCTCATTCCTCCTTCTTTCTGTACTTAGTGCCTTCCTCAGGAAAGAATATGCTACTATCATCTTTGGAGAAATACTCCCTATGATTATGTTTGTGTGACTCTTGTGTAGAAGATACATGGAAGATTATATGGTTATGAGGTACTATTGTTTTGTGGTCTCTAAATATCAGGGACCCACTGGATTTGAGGGAGAAACAGTCACCTGAAAAGGAGTATCTCAGGCTAGACTGCCGGAAACCAGAGAGTCAAATCCAGGTGTGCTTGCAGGATGTTTCACTTGGGCTTACCCGTGGAGTTAATCATATATTAGAGATGTGATTCCCTTTGGAAGGTGTCAGCACTCTCTCTCTAGGGCTGGTTTTGGGATGGAGAGTTAGGAAGCCCAAGAGACTTAACAGAAAAGTTGTAGGGTTCCCTTGAGACTCTGAAGGGGCAAGCTCTCCCTGGATGTGAGCCAGGTGTACTCTGCAAGGTCATGCACATCTGGGTGAGGATTCCAGCTCTGTCGTTTACCAATGGTTGATCTTGGGCAAGTTACTAAATCTCTCTGGGTCTTGTCCCACTTATGAAGCATGAATAATACAATCTTCCTTGTATGGTTGATGTGAGAATTAAATGAAATAGCCACTGGACACATAAAGCTCCCAGACCAGAGTCACAGAATGCTAGTTCCCATTCTTCTTTCCCTCTCTCATTCTCTCTACTTCTCCTGCTCCTGCTGCCATTGTACTTGAGTGTTCCAGTCAGTATCGGCTTTGCTAAGAGACATTAAGAAAAGAGGCTTTAGTCAATGCATGACCCAAATGTTAGAGGGGGAGCATGCCATTCCTGGGGGTGGCCATGGTAACCAAAAGGCAAGAACCCCAAGAGGTAAAGCTCTGGTGAAGGGTGGACTGAGGGAGGATCAATACTCGAGCAGCCAGCCTTCCTTCTAGTGCTAAATTTTAATGGTCTGCATTTTACTAAGGGACAGGTATCCCATACCCACACCTTAATGCAATATTAAGTAAACATATGGCTTCTCCTACTGGCATTTTGAAATGAAATATTTTGCTTCCATGTGAAAAGAATTTTAAGAATTCTTAATCAATTTGGGAAGATATTTTTGGGGAGGATGAGGACTGGCTGGGTGGCAGAGACATTTAGGTCACTGGACTCAGAAGTTAAACGTTTACTTTACCTAATTATAAGTGGCTCTATCATAGTGGGACAGAAGCCCAGAAATTCCAGTTTTTAAATTGCTGAACTTCATTTGATGATCCATGGTGAATGATGTACACTGGATTTCTCTGACTTAGCTAACTCGAGTGTATTCTTAGAGCCTGGCCCAGTAATACCTTGGCTGACATCATTATCCATATTCAATTCTGTACTCGGGTCTGCAAATGCAAAGTGAAGAAGAACCGAGGCAAAAATGCTATTGGGCACAAATCTATGAAGCTAAAATGGATTTTGGCCCAAATGATCCAATATTGTGTCGCTCCCCAGTCTTTTTTAGCCCAGTGGAGAAGAGCTATTTTCCTAATGAGAAACTGGGATTCAAGAGGGAGCGAATCCTAGCTTCGAACTTGAAATGTGACAATCATGGATCCTGAGGGAGGAAACTCATGTTCAAATTCAATTTCTATTTCACATGTGTATACCTGACAGCTCAATGTGGAAAAAACCCTGTATGTTTGTGATGAGCATCTCACAAGACAGTGCAAGGAAGCATTCCTAAATAATCAGGCAGAGATGGTCTGCAAATGTTTGTGAGTGAGCACGTCTAGTTCTGTAAATGGTACTCACAGACATGTGACAAATCTAATGGGTTACAGTTAAGAGGACAACCGACCTGCAGGTGTGCATGCATCACTCTGAGTGTGAAAATAATCAGAGGAGTGCTGAGTATACCTGGGTCTGAACATTGTTTGTGGCTATGACGGATGATACCATGAGACAGATAAAAGGCTAGTATTGAGAGAGGAGTGACAAGAAACATATATGTAGAAATGTTGTTGCTTTTTAGTATTAATCGTACTGCTCACAGTTCATTGTCTACACAAAGTGTTTATGCAACTCAACTAAATAATGAAGAAGTCTAGTTTCTCAGAATTAACGTTCGGGATATTTACCTCACGATTGAATGTCTTGAGTCGAAATTTAGGTAAGTTTTAAAAGCTGGAGACATTTCTGAGATAGACATCATGATTTTTAAAGTCTGTGGTTAAATGGTGGTCACCGCACATCATACTCCAGGTTGGCTGAACTAAATCTTGTGAACAATGTCAACAACACCTCTGTATTCTGAGCCATGCTGATCACATTCTGCCATGATGTGCTGAACATTTTTAATGTTATCTCCTGATTTCAGTATTCTCTTTGCTTCCTTTTCATTTTGGAATACACATGTATAAATTGTCAAAACCTTCCTCATTCTGTTATTTATTATATTTCATTGTTAAGTCTATTGGAGATAAAAAAAAAATATGCCATTGTTATCCTGACCAAAAAAAGCACAAAAACCTGGTTCCATATCTTGATAGTTACTTCAGTCTCTCATGCAGCAGGAGACGGAGGCTGAATGAAAGCCTAACCCCATGTAATGAGAAATGTGTATATGTATGTAATCTGATGCATGTCTCACAAGCAACAAATTTTTAAAAATCATGTTTGAAAGAGAAAGAAATGACACATATTTTGGTCAGGGCTTGGAATATAGAACTTCAACTATTTCTGCTGACTGCATTGTTTAAACTCTGTGCAAGAAATGTCTGCCCCCAGGAAATTCTCAATCCCCCAACATCGAGGAAATTGAAATAGAAAAACCTATTACACTGACCTCTGCCAAGGGGGTGACTCTAGGAGCAAAACAATGATAGTAAGATATTTAATATTGATCCACATTGTACTCATATAGTCCTTGCTTCCTATTTGGTAACAGGCAAGACAAATTTCTGGATACATCTCTGAAGCTCTAGAGGGCTGTTCAGGATGGAGGCAAGGTCAAAGGCAAATCCAGAGTTTGCAATAAGGAGAAAGAAAAAATAAAGATTAAATGAATGAATGAACTCAACTGAGTGCTCTTTGTAGTTAAGAAAGAGGAGCAATCAATATGAGAGTGAACTTCATGCCAGCTACTGTGTCGAGTTCTTTACATTCATTTCATATAATCAGCACTACAACAGGAAACCCAGGCATGGAGGAATTAAGCAAATGCCCAGGGTCACAGAGCTGACAAGAAGTAGATCCTCCAGTCTACTGACTTCTTCACTCAGATCCAACTGCCTGCCCAGAGTTCGGTGACAGCATTTATTTAGCTGATTTTATGCAATACCTAACAGTGACACAGCAGGCAGATGTATATGTTCAGGTAATTTTGTCTGATAACAGCAAAACATCAATGAAGTTTTCTCCTGGTTATATCTGCTAAAAGGTTAGCACTGAGTATCAGGGTTTGCCCATCAAAGATGTCAGCGAGAGCGTGTCATAGGAAAATGGCGCCAGTTGAATAAGGCAACAAATGAACATAGTCAAGTTGGTAGAAGTGGTTTATTTCAGTGTGTAATGTCAGCAATTTAGGATGTCAGCATGCCCTTAGGGGGCTCTATCAGTTGGAGCATCTTTTAACATCGGTAGATCTTTGGATTTCAACTTGTCTTTCCAAGCAGTTCATGCTATAGTACCTGGAAAGCCCTCATTAATTCCAGGTTGCTTACCCCTATTTCAGAGTTTTTCCTTGTCGTATTTTGATATTTCCTAATTAAGAATACTAATATGGCGGTTTATACATAGCTTGTCCTATTTTCTCCATAGCGTAACTTAACATGGAACCTATATCTTTAGCGAGACCCTCCTCAGTGTCCTACCATGTGAAACAAACAAGCAAACTCGAAAGGGGAAAAAAAAAATATGCCTGGCTATGTGATTATTTTCATTAGCAGTGGGTCTGTCTGCCTCTGTGTGATTGAGATGCAATCCGTTTCTGCTGCAGTTCTCATTTACTCCCAGGAAACAGTCTCAGTTGTCTAAGGAGTCAACACCTTCTGACAGGAACCATCTGGCCAGCCATTCATTAACTCCCACAATGCTGCTCGTGAATTTGCCTCTCTGCCCGTGACCAGTGACACTGTCTGGAGAGTGGATGTGGCTAAAAGCAATCTTGTTTCCCTGTTTGGATCCTCTGGGCATCACCAGGCATCAGTCCTATAGGCAACATCCTACTTGGGCTGTAGGTTTGCTTTATAATTAAATTGAATACCTGATGTCATTTTGGAAATTTAAAGTTGAGGATCACAAACAAGCAAAAGAACAAAAGTTTTAAGTCGTAGGTAGTTCAAAAAAGTATGAAAGGTTTTTTGTTCGGTTTGAGAATGGAAAACCATGGAGAAAATTCTTCTTTAGGAGGAATTTTTTTGGAAAGTGGCTAACAAATTTAGGGGCATGATCTAATTAATTTATTGGTTTACATCCACAAATCCCTTCTTTTGCTTTCTTGCTGTGTTACTTACTTTTATTATTTAGTCCGTTTCTCTTGCTTCACATCCCTATACTCAGGGGTCACGTGGACTAGCAGAAGAGAGAATAGGAAGGTTTTTTAACAAACAACTTGTATTATGTCTATTTACCTGGACATCACTTCTGAATATTTCTTAATTTTGGTTTTATCATTTGACAACAGGACAAAAATCCCAAACTGGCTCTGTCAATCTCACATAGTTTTTAAAAGGCACAGTTGCTATGAATATCCAATAAGACAGACTGCATGAAGCAGCTCCTTCGCTGCGATCTGTTGAAAGTCAGCCCTCAACACAGGGGTTTGTAAAGAAAAAAATATATCAAAACCAAAGAAAAAAAAAGATACAATGCATGAAAAAATACTTTTTCATTGAGCATATATTTTGAGTTATACAATATCACAGATGCGGGGATCCCAAAATACAAGACATTAAACTTGCCATCCAGTGGAGAGATAGACATAGAAACAAAAAATATGATAAGCCATTAAGATTCCTAAAACCAAGGTCTGAGGAGCCATGATGATACTAGAGAGCCCAACAGAGAGGGACAGGGTACTCTGGGCAGAGGGGCCGGCGTGTTTGAAAAACAGGTGAGAGATAATATTGTCATTTTGAAACCTTTAAGTAATTAAAACAGGGTAAAATTTTGGGCAGAGAAAAGGGCAAGATCTGATTATAAGAAGAGTCTGGTTCATGTTTGCCAGGGAGAGCCATTGGCTTTTACCGTGTGGGCAATGGGAGAGTGTTGGCGAGTTTGCAGTAGGGTTAGAGATGATTGGGAAAGTCTTGCAAGGCTGTCAGGGGAGGTTGGAGGAATGATTAGGAGCTCACTAAGGAGCCTTCCCAGTAGTAGTGCCTGGTAGGTGACGATCCAGGAGCTTGAGTAGCAGCAGTGAAGGTAAAGAAGAGCAGAACCATCAGAGAAATGGAGTGTGGAATAGCAAGATCATCAGATCTTGCTGTGGTCATCAGAATTACTTTAATCCAGAAGACCCAGCTGCAGATCAGTGTTCATCCTGTCTCAGGCTCACCATTTTCAGGCTCATTTTTTCCCCTTCTAGCTTTCCTGTAGGGGAGATTTTTCTCTTCCATTTTGTGAGTTATTTGGCCCGCCATGAGTCTCGGAAGGATTCTTCTGAAATTTTCTGAGGCCAAGAATGTTGCCAATAATATCACGTTTCTAGAGTAATTCTTCTCCCAAACTTTGAACTCTGTGAGGGCGGGAATCAGACCTGTCTCGGCCCCTGCTGTATCTCTGCCCTCCTCCCCCCCTCCCCCCCACACAGTATCTGTCACAGAATAGATGCTCAAGGGGGAGTTGGTGATGGGATGCCTGGGTGGCTCAGTCGGTTAAGCACCTGCCTTTTGCTCAGGTCATGATCCCAGGGTCCTGGGATCGAGTCCCACAGTGGGCTCTTTGCTCAGTGGGGAGCCTGCTTCTTCCTCTGCTTGTGCTCTCTCTCTCTGACAAATAAATGAAATCTTTTTTAAAAAAATGAGGACTTGGTGAATGCACCGGTGATAAAGCCTGTAAACAAGATACCTTGAGAGGTCAGAAGGGTAGATAGAGCTACACAATAAAGTGAAAAGTTTGCATGAATGTAAGCAGGCTCAGTAATGGTAATGGTAATGATAGCCAACATTTGTTGAGTTCTCGTTAGTCTCATGCACCATGATAAATGCACTTTGTGTGAATTATCTGATTTCATTCTTACAGCAACGCTCTGTGGGTGCTCTTTTCATTCCCATTTTGCAGATGAGGAAAACAAACCTTAGAAGTTACACATCTCATGACTGGCAAAGCCTTGGCTTAGTCCTGGGTTATTTAGGGACAAAAACCTCCTCTAAACCACTGTGCTGGATTTCATGACCCCTCGAATGATGTGAATTCTGTCAAAAACGACTATTTAAATGGGTTAATCCTTTCTTTCCTCAACACATTTCTGTGTCTTTCATTCCTGGATTATTCCACATCACTTCTCAAGCTACATGCCTGGATTTGACAGGCATGGATGCTGTCTTCCTCCTTTCTCTCCATTTGTCCTCTCCTTCCACCCTAAATGATGCTATGCAGTCATGTGTTGAGGTGAATGTGCTGAGTAGTTAGAGATATGGGTCTCTATCCCAGCAGAGTGATGGTCTTATACATTTTCCAGTCCAGCCTCTCTCTAGTTCTCCATCTTTCCCCTCCTCTACTATCGCTACAAGTTGGTAAGTGAAGGTATGGGTGAAGTAGCACTTGTAGGTAAAGGTACTAGTAGTGAGAACAGCCTTCAAGGAAGACCAGCTTCTCAAGGGTAGGAACTGGGCATTATTTACCTCCCTGTGCATCTCCTAGTTCACTGGCTGGCCCCTAGAGACACCTGAGAAACATTTGCTGATCTGCTTAAGTATGGATGGACGTGAGCCATCTTAGGAGAAAATTGACAGTTCCCTTTATTTTCTGTGCAATATACTGTTTTCTTTTTTACATATTTTTGACACATTAACACAATATATTCAACACAGACCTATGAGCATCTTCTCTTTTCTCTCTTTGTGATTTATCTCCTCCCTACTAAATGTATACATTATATATAGGGTACTGTTACAGAAACAAACCCCTTATGTATCACAGTGAAGATATGGGCATTTGCTTGCCTTTTTGGTCCCAGATGAATAGCTGTACATATAATGTAGCTTCCCCTGTAAACCATCCTTTTCTTTAAAGATGTCTCTTCTTTTATTTTTTTTATTTTTATTTTTTTTGATTTTCAGAAATTTATTCATAAGAAGCAATAGAAGAAGAATTCTTAGTATTTTAACAACAAATATTATTACATGTGACAATATAACCATCATTTTAAATTAAAAGTAAAATATCAACCCAAGCTTGATCAAGAAGTGATTGCTTACTAATGGGTCAAAGTGACTTGTGATAAATTACTATAATTGAAATAAAGAATTATCAAAATTATAATGCACAATAGAGTATAGCTGTGGAGGTGGTTCCAAGCTTGAGGAAAAAAGTTAATGAGACTCTCCAGTTAATATTGAGGTAAAAAACCTTGAAACCTCTGAAAAAAAGCACTAAGAAGTTTGAAGAATTCATAACATTCAGAACTTCTGAAGAAAAAGGATTCACAAGAACAGAGAGTTCAAATGTAAAAACATATGAATACTTCAGAAATAGAAGCATTAGCCAATGTTAATAATGGAAAAAAAAGAAAGGTGAGGTGAGTAAGGAATTATCATTTGTGGAATGTGTGTTTGGTGCCAGATACTGTAAAAATTATTTCACTTGTAAAGATGTCTCTTCTTTTAAAGGCTAATACTATAATATACATTATTTTAATTGCAATGTGCTATGATTTTACAAATACTGAGGCTGGTCTTAAAAAAAGAAAGAAAACTTTGACAATAACTTGCTCTCTGATTTCAAGGATGTCTCATATTTGTGATATCAATTCCCCTTGTGCCTTGGACTTTGTTTTTTTCCATTTCACCTCCAAAATTACATTGAAAACATCTGCTAAGGACTTATTTAAACAGCTAGTTAATGCTTTATAAAGCTCAGAGGTGCGCCCATCTGTTCCAGGAGCATTCTCTTTTCTCAAGAGCTATGTCATATTTTCTACCTGTCTGACAGCTGGGTTTGCATCACAACCCTTAATTTCTCTATCAGTAGTATGGCACCTTGCATTAAAGTTTATAACTTATTTTTTCTCTTTTGCCTTGCTCTGAACAAATCTAAGAACAATCAGGTTATTTACTTCTTTTTTTGTCTTACTTAAATCTTTCATTTCTGTTTTAGTTTATAGAGCCAAGATGTCTTTTTTTTTTAATCTTCATAACAAAATAGAAGTCAGGATGTAGTTCTGATGGATTTAATCTCTAGCATCTCACTCCTTGGGCCCCTCTGCAAACCCCTTTAGCTCACATGAGGTCCCCAGGGATAATTTACATACTCCTTACTCCATACTGAAGACCAGTCCCAGTATCTCCTCCATCCTTCCTCCTTAGAATGTTTCTGCTTTCTCAGGGATGAGGCAGGAGCCAATCCTCTGTGTCTCCTGACAGAGGAAAATTCATTTCCAAATCTTCACATGGTCCCAAGGAAGCCCGATGTCTAGGCTGAGATGACAGAGGAGGCTCTCCCTTCCTGTCCATTCCTCTCTGGGTGGTCAGACTCAACTACTGTCTCCACACAATCTCTTCACTGTTTTCCTCTCTCCTATGTCCATCCTTTTATATTTTCAAAATAAGCGAGAGGGTTCAGGAGTTACACAACCAGTTCTCAGAAATTTCTTTTGTAAAGTCTGCATGTGGGGATCTGTTTCATATTCTTTAGGGTATCTGATTCCTAATATATTGGCACATCATTTGAAAGAGAGAACAGACGAGTCCTGATTTAACTTCCGGTTACACTTTCCTCACTGCATAATTTTGTTATAGTGACAGCAATTCACATGTAAAATTTGCTCTGTCCTTAGAGAAAATCAGATGGCATCTTGCAGCTATTCATCCCTTATGTACTCAAGAATTAATTCGCCCCAATGGCTACCTTTTTCCGATGTAAGAATCCTAATTCCCTCAACTTTTTTAAAAAGATTTTATTTATTTATTTGACAGAGAGAGACACAGTGAGAGAGGGAACACAAGCAGGGGGAGTAGGAGAGGGAGAAGCAGGCTTCCCGAGGAGTGGGGAGCCCAATGCAGGGCTCGATCCCAGGACCCTGGGATCATTACCTGAGTTGAAGGCAGACGCTTAATGACTGAGCCACCAAGGCGCCCTCCTTCAACTTTCTTTATGTGCCCATCTTCCACGCTTCTCCTGATTTTCATGAATATCCTCTAAGAGGCAATTACCCCCTTAGTCTTCTTTCTTTTGCTCCATCAAGTATAGGGATGCTGGAAGGAAGAGGTACATCACACATGTCATGCTGACTTAAACCTTAGAGAAGTTTATTTTTGGCTCAAATTGAGGATTTAAGAAGGGGCTTATCTGACTCAGGTTTGCCTGAGAACACTAGCTATGTTCCTTGGTGTCTGATTCCTTCTCAAAATAGAGCTCCTGTGTCTCAGAAAGCAAGCATAGTTTTCCATTTGGTCCTCAACCAAAGAAAATACTGTCAGTTCCAGTGAGTCAAATGCAAGGTCATCTGTGCCAGTCCATTAAAAAAAAAAAAATCATCCAACTGCTGTTGGTAGATGACAGTTTCTAAAGGCAAATCCAAAAACTGGAAAAAATGCGAGCAGTTACTTTGCATTGATGTAGGCATGGGTATTTTTTGTTTATCATGAAGAAAAACAAAAAGACTACTTCCTGTACTAGTCTATGCCTACACACAATGGGAGCCATATTTCTCTGTAAACCAGTGTGCTGAGAAAGCTAGTTTAAAAGCAAGGGTTAGTAACAGAACTGGGAAGTCATCCTAACACTCTTCTTGTACTCTGGGGAGATTTTTGCTCAGGGGGTTGGGAATCAGGCAGTTGTTCCTGTATCTGATGATCCATGCAATTTTAGGCAGGTGTTTCTCCACAGCCCAGTTTCTTCAGCTGTGGAGTGAGTGGTAACAAAAGGATTATTGGATAGTTTGTTAGTGAAATGGGCTGGGCGCCTGGGTGGCTCAGTTGGTTAAGCGACTGCCTTCGGCTCAGGTCATGATCCTGGAGTCCCGGGATCGAGTCCCGCATCGGGCTCCCCGCTCAGTGGGGAGTCTGCTTCTCCCTCTGACCCTTCTCCCTCTCATGCTCTCTGTCTCTCTCGCAAATAAATAAAATCTTAAAAAAAAAAAAATGAAATGGGTTCGTTGTTGAACAAGATATCTTTAGGAAATACTTGCAGGTAAGCCTAACCGTTATAAGTGAAGCAAGTCTATCTTCTGTTTTTTAAGAGGTGGTCCATGGACAGCCATCTCTAGGGAGCATAGTGAGGAAGGAGATATGTGGTTATCTTGATCATTTTCCTTTGTTTCCTTTGGGGCCTTTTGTTCATCTGGTTCTCAGTCAACTTTGAGACTTGTTTTAATTTATGCTCTCATTTAAAGAACCAGTGGAGTGCAAGCTCTCTGAATGTTAGCTGATACCAACATTAGATAGCCCTCTAAAGGGCATTAAAGTTTTATTGTGGGCTCTTGCAGATAAAAAAAAAAAATCTAAATCCAAAGATAGGAATTTCCAATGATAGAACTACAGTTACAAGTGTAAGAGAAGCATTTCCAGTGCTCTCAGACTCATAGTTGGTCATTTCCTCTGTCTGTTATTAAGGCCAGTCTTGGGTCCAAGAATATATGGAAAAGATGGTTATGATTTTGCAGGCAGTCATGGGCAAACTCTGGAATACCCTTGTTGTCAAAAGTTAAAAACAGATTCTAATTTGCATTACAGTTTTCTGGGTCTTTTTGGTTGGACTATTTCCTGGAGATTCTTTTAGATTTTACTTATATCCTGTTTCCCTGGCAAGGCATGATATACATTTCCTTACTGCCTTCAGAAGCACTGGAACATCTGGAAAGTTTTCCTCTCCCTTTCCCAAATTCTTTTGAAGAAGCTTAGTAGCAGTACCAAGGGCATTTATTTTCCTGCAGAGCAGATGGAGGAAGACAAGAGCAGAGTGAACTTTCTCATGTTTTCCACTGAGAGTCAAGTGTTTCCATCCTACTTACTCTTTGCACTTGAAGCCATCATTTCTACAGGAGATTTCTATAATACCAAAAGCAAGGCACAAAACCAAAATTCATCGTGCATAAGAAATATGTATTAGAAGATTACTCCTAACTTTGAGAATCATTAAGGCTTTTCCTGTGAGATATCGTGGATTGTCTTATAACTATGCAATGGCTTCTTCTCTACCTAGCCAAATCCAGGCCTTCTCCTCCAAACTCCACCACCCAAAGTGATCACTTCTCACATCCCTTACTCTTACTGTTAGATACCTGGCACTTAATCACGTACTGGTATAAGTTTGTGCTGTTACCTTCCTTAACATTTTACATTGTGTTGAATATGCATTGTACCTTCATGACATTTCTACAGGGCTTTATTCTTCTGATTAAAGAGGGAGCATGACAAGTATGGGGCTTCAGAACGCTGCTTGACTCTAAACTTTGGGCCAATCATATAGACACATATAGGTTCTTGAGTCATTTCTTTAGCATCTCAGCAATCATGATGATTAATCTGAAAAAAGCAAAAACATAGTTGCTGAAAGGAAGATCTACAATGCATCCAGCATACGAGCACAGAAGACATGCTTGGAGATACCCAGTGTAGACATGGGTCATGAATGGACCACAACATGGCCCCCTGATGGCCATTGTTTGGGGAACTGAAATGGGATAACTGCAAACAGCAACATCAGAGCTACCTGAAGCATACCTTAAGATAAGAAAATATGTAAGTATTGATTGTTAGAAATAAACAATTAGAAATATCCAATTAGACACAGTAGAGATATCTTTAAAAACAAGTTCATAATGGGCGCCTGGGTGGCTCAGTTGGTTAAGCGACTGCCTTCGGCTCAGGTCATGATCCTGGAGTCCCAGGATCGAGTCCCGCATCGGGCTTCCTGCTCGGCGGGGAGTCTGCTTCTTCCTCTGACCCTCTTCCCTCTCGTGCTCTCTGTCTCTCATAATAAATAAATAAAAATCTAAAATAAATAAATAAATAAATAAAAATCTAAAAAAAAAAAACAAGTTCATAAAAAAAACTCTAAAATACATTGCATCTGCCTGCTCAAATCCAATCAAATTTATATGTGTACGGTGTTGAAATGAAAGCCAGTTATGTATTATGTTTAACCCCACATATAAATGCAAAGTCATTAGTGTAATAAGGAGAACTGTGTATTTATATATCATCTATTATCTGTGTCCATGGGGGGATAAGAAATCTGTGTTGGCCTTCTATCATTCCCAATTTAATATTTGGTTCACTTATATAGCTTTGTAAGAGATTTTTGTAATTTCAAAAGCAAGGCAGAAAACTAATATTCATTGTGCATCAAGAATGTGTTGGAGGGCGCCTGGGTGGCTCAGTTGGTTAAGCGACTGCCTTCGGCTCAGGTCATGATCCTGGAGTCCCGGGATCGAGTCCCGCATCGGGCTCCCTGCTCGGCGGGGAGTCTGCTTCTCCCTCTGACCCTCTTCCCTCTCATGCTCTCTGTCTCTCATTCTCTCTGTCTCAAATAAATAAATAAAATCTTTAAAAAAAAAAAAAAAAAGAATGTGTTGGACACTATGTTATAATTTCAACCTTTATTTTATCTTTGCAACCGTGGTCTGAGATCAGATTTTGTTACCTCCATTTTTTACAGAAGAGAAAAGCAAAGCTCAGAGAGGTTAAATAATTTATCTATAGCTACACTTGGGGAACACTGGGACCAGGGTTCAATGCCAGCTCTGTAAATTCCAGAATGCATTATGTTCCATTACACGGACAAAAACACTTTGGGGAAATTGCAAGTTTTCACAGTGCCAGACTTAACAAAGACAATTTTTAAAGTGCAAAATGTCATTTAATGGAAGCAATAGTCTTCAGTTAAAAAATTGATGTTTCAATAACAGATTACTTTCCTAAGCCCTGATGGATGTTAACTAGTCTGGTTTTTCATATCCCCTTCTGGCCCATTCCCTACCTACCCCACTTTGCCCCACTCAGGCTGTAGGAACCTACCTAACTTTCTATTCATATTTGTCACACCGAGACCCTTATCAATTGTGGACCTGCTTTGCACATGCCTTGTGGATCTATTTTATGTTCCAGGTATAGTTCTTAAACAGAGAAGAGATTTCTTCTCTGAACAAACAGAACATGAAAGGTTGCAGACTCAGAGAAACCAGGCACCATCATAGGCAAGAGTGAAGCCATGGGTTGGAAAAAGGGTTTTGAGTAAAAGTCTGAATAATGACTAATGGGACACAGGGCTAGTGGCCCAGGGCCCAAGGCTCAGAAGGATCCTGTGCTTGATTTAACATCACTGCCATTTTGAAATTCTTAATCATTTTATCTTTGAGCTTGTGTTTTGCAAGGGAGGTTCGAAGGGATGCTGGAGCATGAATGTGAGCAGAGGAGATACCCATAAGGTGCATGCCTATTGTTCCTTGCTGTGCATTCGAGTATAGCATTTGTGATGCCCATGAGCACAGAGGTTCAGTGGACCCAGATGTGTGGTAGTTTAGCAAGAGTCAAAGTGAGCACAGGGTGAGCTGACAGCCCCAAGGGACCATACTTTCTGCTCATATCAGAACTTTCAATGCAGAAAAAGGCCAGTTGTGTTCTAAGAAACATGACCACCAGGAAACCCTATCATGTGTCCTTTCTTATCCCTGTTCATTTTCTGTATTTGTCAAACCACCTACAATGAAAACAATGACAAAGAAGCAAAAAGACAGATAGGGCGACCCATAGTGCCTTTCTTCTCAGTCCCAACTTATTCACCATGAAAGTGGAGAGTTTAGTAGAATATATACTTATCAAGAGGTGAAATGAAGACGATTTTTATTTATTTTTTTTGTAGAGCATTTCCATTGCTTTGGTTAAGAACAAAACATATATATATGTAAGTACACGCCTAGGAAATAAAAATTGTGTAATTTCAGTGATTCTGCTTCAGAGTTAAATGCTCTTATATTTGCATTTAAAACTGGCATTGTGTGTGATATAAAGATGAGCAGTAAAAATTATGCTAATAATTTAAAATTTTAATTTTTTAAAATTTAGAACAACTTTAAATAGCAACTAAAAAACCACCATGACAAATTGAGAGAGAGACTACAGAAGAAAGCTTTATATTTTAGGAACTTTGATGGCATTTTTCCTGCTTTTGGAACCAGGGGCTCACATTTTCATTTTGCACTGGGCCCCACAACGCATGAAGCTGGCCCTGGTAGGATGCCTCGCTTGTTTTTCTGAAGGCCAGCAGCTAGGTATATGCTCCAGTGAGGGAGATTGTTGGGATTCTGCTCAGGAGACATCAAACAGCCTCAGAAAAAAAACAAAAAAAAACCTTCCATTAACTTAGGAGTTCACCAGTAAAGAGTGCACTTTCTAACCCCGTTTTCTCCCCAGAAAACCCTGCAAGGGTCTGGGCCTTCCCATGCACTCTGGATTTCCCATCAGTTTTAGGGCATCACTTTATGAACAGACAGCCAAGGACCTGCAAACATCAGAGGAAAGCTTCCGAAGGGAAAGAGAGCAGCCAGATAAACATCAGATCCCCAGGAAAAAAGAGGGCACAAGGAGGTTATCTGATATGACGATGCACCTAGAAAAAAAAAAAAGCTTCTGAAATTCTTTTACAATCAAGCATTTGAAATAATATCAATGACGGGTATGTAAAAACCATGCAAGTCTCAAGAAGTGTGACAAAATTGACGGTGTGGGAGAAAGAAGATCATCAGAATGTACTACATGGACTTTCTCGGGACCTTATAACATGACCACTCTATGTTGGGTTAAATAAAATTGTTCTATGACTGTATTTGGAGGATTTGGTGAGGACAGGTAGAGAAGAGTGGAGGAACCGACCCCTCATCTAGCAGAAAAAGAAGTCAACAGATGGTGCCTAACACTGATAAATCCAGGACTCACAGGGTAATTACTGAGGAATATGGAAATAAACTCCAGAGGAAATACACAAAGAGGTTGTAAGAGATGCCTCCAGGGAGCATAGCTAAGCAGTGAGGGGCTGAGAGAGCAAGCAGGGGATGGTGGTTTTCTTCAAATGTCTTTTACTTCTGTTGAATTTTTAAACTCTGCACATACATTGCATTGATAGATCTTTTCAGTAAAGGCAAAGAAATGCCAGAAAATGAAAAGAAAAGGATATTGGTTGTCTTATGGAATTTCCAGGAAGGCTGGAGAGTGATGCTTGCTAGTTGGGCGGGAACAGGAGAAGTATTGGGGAGGATGAGCTGCTAACTCTGTGGGGCAGTGTGAGCTCCAGCTGGCACAGCCTTCACCACCATGGTGGTCATGGGACATATTTGGCAGCACACATCTCCACCATCCCTGCATCTTTGCATCATGGCCGCTGGGTCTATTGTCTTGGGTGGTGGCATCTGATTGGCTGACTAGGTTGTATGCCATGAACGGCGGCCAGTTTGGTGGAGGTGACAGAGAAGTGGGCTTTCTATAGAGCAGGAGATGGGCTCTGCCTCCTGTAAAGATTCACATGGCAAACGTTAATTTCTAGGAAGGGGGTTCAGATGTTAGGCAACTGAAAAGAATATCAGATGTACACTATGGTCACTTTCTGATGGAAGTATAGACCACTTTAAATATTTTGTCTTTCTCCTCTCTATCAGGCAGATTTTTAGGGAATCTTAAGCTTTTGAGGGCTTAACTCTAGGGGAGGGTACATGGTGTCTGTCTGTCTATCTATCTATCTATCTATCTATCTGTCTATCTATCATCTTTCTCTTCTCTTCATCAATTTATCATTTCCCTATCGGTAAACCTATGTATCTCACACTATGCCCAAGTATTTTCTTTAGTAAAACAATGGTATAATGCAGCAGATACTCTGGAAAAGTGTGTGTGTGTGTGTGTGAACAGTGGAGTGACTGGAAACACAGATTCCAAGGGAAACCAGAGGACTCTACAAATCAAAAACTTACAAATAAGAATGAGTTGAAGATCATTCTATCCACAGAAGAAAAACGCAGCATTCCCCAAAGGAGAAAAATGCCTTCTCCCACCTTCCCCTTCATTCAAACTGAAGAGTAAGCAGCATCTTTCCAAATAATTCCAGGAACTGAGCAAAGTTTGAGACAAACCATGGACTTGCCTACAATTTCTGTAAAGAGTGTGTGTGTGATGCTCAGTGCGAGACCCTGCGGTGGGTAGGAGGGTTCTGCATCAAGGAACATATCTAAGGAGAAGTCAACTCCAGAAAGCTTGTCATTTCTTCAGCCAATACACACTTGGGAGTTTGGTGTGCTGTTCATTAAGTTGGCTTACTAAACATAAGTTCCTATTAACTAACTTTTATCCTAGTGATTGTGAGCTTTCAATAGGAAACCAAGAGGGTTGACAGACACATTTGTTGCATATTTCATGTACTCCCAAGAGGTTTGGCACTGTGAGGAGCCAGGCTGGGGAGGGCGGAGATGGATATGCCAGGAACATTGGTATTCCAGGCAAACAGTCTGAGGACCCTGCAGTAGGGGGCTAGCCATGACTGTTCTAGATAATTAGCGTGTGTTACATATTCATATATATTTACATTATAAATGTATAAAGGCACACACACAGCAATATCTTTAATTTGAGCAAGTAAAAAATTTTCGGCTCCCTACCTTTTGCTAATTCTCTAAGCTGCTAGGTTTGTTGTGCTGTAGGATTTTCAATAAACACCTCTGAGAATACTCCTCCACCTGGATTTAAAGTAATTTGCATTTCCTCTAGTGTGAAACCAATTCACCACAGGTATAGACCTAAGTAATTACAAATATCAGATGCAATTTTAGTAATTGCATTTCTTGTCTGAAAGTGGTATTCATAGAAAATATAACTTTAGGTGAGCATATCAAGAGTTTGTTTGCCAGAAGAACAAAATCCTTGCAGATAGCGGGTGAGCTGTGATCAGGTTAAAAAGTCAGTCTAATCTCTACATTTAATGAAGTTGATGAAGAAAAGTCATTAATTCAAATTTTTGGTGAAATATGTTCATGCTGGGCATGGAGGAAAGGAGGATTTAAACAGGTGGCATGATATTTGGGAAAAAGCCCGATTGATTTTAAACTGCAATTCGGAATGAAGAACAGAATGTTGATACTAGCAGCGTCTGGCAGGCAGCTCAGTGGAATATTTAGCCTTGCTAGATCGGGCTTCATACCAACCTGATGAGGTTTATTTCAGAAACTGGAAATCTGATGGAAATGTGAGAAGTGGTATATACATGGTTATAACCCGAAGCTGGCCGAAAAGAAGCTGCTCACTGGAATACCATGACCATCCACTGTGTAGAGCCCTGTGCTGTGTATAAGTGATTTGGGGTGAGGTGGGGGTGCTATCTGGGAAAAAAGGCAGAGAAGTTTACTATTAATTTAAAGCAAGACCTACTTCCTACCTTTAAATAATTTAAGTAGAAACTTTCTGGGAAAGAAGGCACCTTAATGAAGTCAAGTAGTCCAATTGGCTCTTCTGCCATTTTGGATCTTGGTTGTCTCCATTGTGTCCAGTGATCTAAATTCTATTCCCTGGGGCCCCACAGAAAAATCAAATCCTTCCTCCCCATGACAAATGACACTGTTGAAGGCCTGTATGGTGTGCTCCGTAATTATCTTTTTTAAGGATCGGATACCCCTGTTTCCCTCAAGCCTTCCTCATGACATTTTCAGCCCTTTCCTCAGCCTGTTCCTCTTTCCGAAAATCATTCATTTATCAGACATTTATTGTGCACTAACTGTATGCCAGGCCTGTCCACAGCTAGTCTTCTGAAATAAAGATCTATTCCCTTCATAAAGGAGCTCTGGGGCTAGCGGGTGAGACAAACGAAAAATATATACCAGGATAAGTGCTATAATAGGGATATGCATAGAGTATTGTGGGAGAATCGTTTGTCTTTTTTGTGCAGAAATAAGCAAGACGTTCCAGGTAGGGTTTGACTGATACAGAGCAGAGAGGGTCTCTCGTGTCTTAGGATTTAAAATCTCTCATCTGTAACTATATTTATGTGCCCCTTTTCATACCTAATGTCATTTATTTATTACTTTGATCTCTTTTTCTTTATCATACTTGTCAAAAGTGGTTTATTTTACTGACTCTTATTTTTATTAATGTCTTCTTTTATTGTTATCAATTCCCTCCACTTTAAAAAATGATTTTTATGTTGTGTATAGCTTTCTGAGCTTACTCATTTTCAACCTTTTGGTCTCTAGTATATTCTTTTAATTCTATACATTTCCTCTGGGTACTGCTTGAGCCACACTCCAAAGGTTTTTGTGTATGAAGTTCTTGAGGTCGCTCAGTTATAAACTTGTAAAGTTGGGTCTGTCCTGCCCCAAAGTTCTCCCAGTGACCCTTTTAGATCTTGATGTTCCTGCTAAGAGGACACTTGAAGCAATTGCCCCTGCAGAGGGCCACCCTCCCGTCAGCATCCCTTTGCCCTCCACAGCCATTTTGAAAAGAGCAGCAACATTCCCTCTAATTAGGGTGGACAATGAGGGGTGCTGGCAAATGGGTATGTTTTTCTTAGCCATGTTGCCAACATGAGGAATTGAGCTTGGAGAAAGACCCCTTGCCAGAACAACTAGTTAAAACAAGACTGTGATTGCGTCCAGATTTCATCAGAATATGATGAGGTGCATCATTAAGCAAGGTGGGAGGGGGCTGGACTTGTGAACATCTATTCTCCTACTCACTCAAAGCAGCAGAGTTCAGGGTGAGCACAGGTGATCCTCATAAAGCTTTGTTTCAGGTGGATGCCTGCTGGGCTGGCGCTTAAGGAAATGATGTAGCCCGTTTGTTACTTTCTTCTCTGCCTTCTTAAAATCACTTTTCCTGAACACAGTGAGTTCATGTTCCCCTGACCCCTTTCCTATGAAACTTTGCCCTTAAGAAAGGATCTGGAAACTCCAAGATGTAAATGACTGATACTTAATGTACTATCTCACTCAGACTGACGCTCATTGTGAAGGGAACAGGGAACCTTAAGTTGAAGGAAATCAACGTGTATTCAGGGACCTTCCATCATTGATGGGATGGGGGACTATTTGTAGGCGGCAGGAGATCCAGACTCTGATGTGGATGAGGGCTTGGTTAGTATCTTAAATGAATGAAGAGGGTTGGTGGATATAAAGCAGTAGTTCTCAACCGGAGGACATTTTCCGCCCAGGGGACATTTGGCTGTTATCTGGAGACATTTTTGGTTGTCCTAATTGGAGTGGAGGGCACTTGCTACTAGCTTCTAGTGAGTAGAGGCCAGGGATGCTGCTAAACATCCTACAGTGTTTAGGACGGTACCCCCATTACCAAGAATTATCCGACCCCAAAATGCCAATAGTTCCAAGGTTGAGGAAGCTACGTGTAGAGTGATATGCATTTGGGAGTGACCGTGGACCCTATGTTGGAGATAGAGCGGGGAGAGCTTCAGTGTGCCAACTGCAGACCACTTTCCCCGAATAAAGGGCTCTCACGACTTAGCAGTCAAGTTATTGTCCCATGGCCCAGTGTAGACAGATCTTCTGACTTCTTTGGAGAATTAAAAAATTCAGATTTTTACATAAAATTTCTACATTTAAAAATATAGGAAATTAATCATATGGGATTAGGAATTAATCCAAATGAACAGTGGTTAAGAGAACCACACTAGACTTGGCCTTTCGGTGGCTTACTTACAAAGCCCTGTCCCAGACAGTTTTGTCCTCATTGTGTAGCTGTGGGTTATAAATCCAGGGCTTCAAGGGACCAGGAAATCTCTGCCCATCAGTCCTGTGCCCAAAGACCACGACCATACTACGAGGCAGGAGCCAGGGAGAACTCTGCTTCAGGTGTGTGGACGAAATGTATTAATGCTCTAAAATTGTCCTAGCACCATTTAACATAGTTTCCCAAAGCAATCTTACCTTTCTTCTTATAAAAATCGCATTTTAAAAATCACATTTCAGATTCTGGACTTCTACTAATCCAAATATCTACTTGACACAGTTGTCAAAAAGATTAAATAAGATGATATACATGAAAGTTCATAGTGTAGAGTTGTCTGGCACTAAAAGAAATGTTAGTCAACCCTAAATGCGAAGATAATACTTCACTATTTGAATGGGACTATAGGTTTTGTTTTTGTTTTCTTTTGTTTTGTTTTACCTGGGTAGAATTAGTGACCAGCTCCTGGGATAATGAGCTGAGTTCACTCAGCTTGAATTTGGAGGGTAAACACATGTTCTTTGTGTCTGGGAGGTATGCTTGAGATTTCCTTTGTCTCTCGCTGCTTTGGGGAAAAGCAAATTTGGCATGGCCTTTGAATGTCTGACTCCCCCACACTTTTTTTTTTTTTTTTTTTTTTAGTATGGAAGCTTTGTAAATTTGCCTTGTTAAAAACAAGCGCCATCTTCATACCTGCTGAAACCTAATTCTCATCCAGAGGCTCTGTAATGAACAAAGGGGGCAGTAATACCAACTGCGGTGCAGACAGCCCAGCCCACGCAGGTACACGGGCTCGGCTGCACCGACCGGGGAGGGAGGCCGTTTGTAAAGAATACTTTTTATTGGAACTCCTTCGCCTCCCCCAGCCCAGCCCTGAGCCATGAGAAGAAGAGCGTTGTCAACGAGACAGGCCAATTTTACCCATCTTACACAATAGTGCATTACAGACTTTCCAAGAAGACGCCATTCAGGGTGAATCACCAAATTCAGGATGAAAAGGTTTTGATTTGCAAAAGCGCTCAAGCATTTCTCCTTAGAGCTGGAGATGGCACGGAAGGAACCGACGTGCACGCAGCTGCTTCACCTTTGGGCCAGGTGCGCTGGCAAGCTCTCCGAGGTGGAGCAGGGCAAATGCACCCAGCATTCACAGACGCCTTTGTCACACCCTGGGTGCCCGGGCCATGAATGCCTTATTTAAGGTGGAAAAGAATGAGAAGGTGCTGGTGATGGTGGGGTATTGAAATGTGTGGAACTGAGTCAAAGCATGAATTGCAGGTTAACAGCCACTGAAATTAATGTTAAAATTTTCAGGTCCTCAATTGGATTTCATCGACACAGGTAGGAGGTGATGAGCAAGAATACGAGATTGAGGATTGTAGCATTTAGGATAATTTCAGCTACTAATAGCAGAAAATCTCTCTAAAGTGACATAAGCTCTTCTTACTCAAAGTTCGGGCTTAGAACCGACAATATCAGCATCACCTGGGAGCTTGTCAGACTTGTGGAATCCACAGCTCCTGCCCACACTTTCTGGATCAGAATCTGCATTTTAACAAGAGACACCAGTTATTCATATGTGCATTATGGTTTGGGAAGTACAGCTTTAAACAAGGACTCTCTTTTTTTTTTAATACATCTCAGATAACAAGTAGGCTAGAGGTAAGTGGTTTCGGGGGTTGGTTAACTCAGCAACTCAACAATGTCAAGGAGGGCTGCGTATTTTCCATTTTTCTGCTCTGCTATGCTGAGTGTGCTTACTTTTCTACTCAGATTTATCCTTTTGTGGTCACAAGAAGACTGTAGAAGCTCCAGGCTTTACCTAGCACAGCTGAGGGCAGGTGTAGGAAAAGAAAGCTTCTTCTCCTATATGCCTCTTTAACAGCGAGGAAACCTTTTCCAGAAGCCACTTAATAGATTTCCCCACATGTTACATGTCTCATATCTGATTGTCTAGAATTGCAGCCACTTGCCCATTCCTAAACTGGTTACTGGCAAAGGGGTTGGAATCATAATGATTGGCTAAGGCCAATGAACATGTAACCTCTGAGACCAGGTAGGAGCCTAGCCTCCTTTGAAGCACATGGCTTAAATATATGAACAAAATGTGCTTCTGTAACTTGGAAGAAATAAAGGTGAGTAGGGGAGATAGGTAGTGGGAAAAAGCAACAATGTGTGCTGCAAGAACTTTTTTGAGGCTGGTCACATTTTTCTTGGGACATTAGGAATTTCCCCTTGAATATTGGCGAGTTACAAAAGAACTCATGCTGAGAGCCCCTTCTATGACCCAAGAGACATTGTCTTAGAGATATATGTAGCCTTGTTTGCTCTACAGGAAATTGCTAATGATAGAATAATGCAATTTTACGATTTTAGAACTAGACAGCTAGAAAGGACTCTTTAGATTACTTAGTGTAGGGCCCTTACTCTATAGATGAACAAGAAGTCCAAACAATGTGGAAGTTGGTCAGTTATGTTGGGTCTGGGGGTGTAGTCTCCCTTTCACGTACCGCCATCTGGATGAAGGTAGTTCACCCTTTCAATCTGACACCTAGATTTTGAAGAAGTAGATCATTTTGCCTTTCTGAGGAACATGGATGATTATGTGGAATCAAACACGCAGAGGCCAGTATAAGATGAGAAATAGGATTCGATCAAGCAGCTCTTAGGAGGCCAGATGCCACAAAACCTTATATAAGACCCAGTAGGGCTGGGTTATATCTGACACAGTCTGTAGGCACTTGATGACTGTTGGCAGAACAGTTAGTGGAGTGGTAAATGAATTAAGTGTAAATACGTCTTTCTCTAAAGAGAACTATCATATGACCTACTTTTACTAGTAACGTTCTTATTTGATGTACATTGTTTTTATTGACTTACTCTGAATGAGTGGGATAGAACCAACGGATCCCATAGCCTATATTTCCCCTCTCATACTCACTTCTGAGGGGCTGAAAGAAAAGAGGCAAATACAACATTAGACTGCATTAATAATTGTATCATGTTTAGGTCAAGGGAGACTGTCTTCACACATTCTTTGTACTGTTTCTGACAGTGGTGGGAATGTATTAGTTCTTAGCACTTTGTTTTAGGGAGGACATTAAGTGTACATGGATGACAATGATGGTAATGAAAAAAAATTAGGGACAGACATTATACCAAACACTTTCATTTATTTCTTTAAATCATTACAAAATCCCTTTGAGGCAGACATTTAACATTGAAAAAACTGAAGCTCAGGGAAATTAATGAGCCTGTGGACAGCTACTTAACAGTGGTGCTGGGGTTTGAACTCAGGACCATCTGACTCCAAAGTCTATGCCTTTTACTCCATGACAATCATTAATTTATCTACGTGTTTATTCTATGTCAGGAATAATCCTTACTAAAAGCCTATAAAGTGGGAAATATTTATTATTACATTTCAGAGGTAAGGACATTGAAGCTTAGAGTGTTTGCATAACCCACCTGTATCCATACACCTATCCTTCTTAGCCCTGGGCATGAACCTATGCCCATCTGACCCCAGAGCTCCAGGGCTCGGTGCCACGCTATTGCTTATAGCTGGTGGAGAACAATATTGTACCCTCTGTTGCTCAAGAGAACAGAACTAGGATTTAGAAGAACTTTCTATGAATTAGTCTGTTCCAACAATAGACTTGTCTGCCTCAAGTCTACAGGTGGGCTGGCTAGAGATAACGAATATCACCGTCAAGGGCGTGTAGCTGAACTCACTGTAATCAGACACAGAATTGGGTCATTTCTAAAGTCTTTTTCAAGAATGGGGGGTCTGTAAGTTGTCTAAGTCTTTTTAGGCAATTTCATTTTCAGTGCTGGGTCATTCAGTGATTGGGAGGGGTATATTTGGCAAGAGAAAGGGGTAGGTAGAGACTCTTCCATCTTTAGGTTCTCTGCTCCCCCACCCTCGCACCCTACCTCTCGCTCTACTCTTGCCATTTACTGACGGTGATGTTCTTATCCACGTCTGGACCAGTCCATTTCCACATTTTTCCTTTTAAATAAGAATTGGACCAGTATTTAGATCTATCCACCACTTCCCCAAACACCAGCATTTGATGATCTAAGAGCTTGTGTCTCAAATTAGCAACAGTTGACACTTCCACGAACGCAAAGCTTGGTTCACACTTCACTTCAAAAAGTAGTTGCTTAATTTCTGTGAGGTTAAGATCAGTCCACGGAAGCTCTGATTTGTTTTGAGAAATGTATACAAATACGACATTGGCCCAGAGAAACATTTCCACATGTCTCAGTCCAGTTTGGCTCCATTCTGGGGAGAAACAGCATGATGGTTCAGCGATGTGGAACTACCAAGTGAGGGAATCCTGTCTTTGAAACAGGGGGTTGGGGCTGGAAAAGCAGCGACTTAGCCTAATACAAGCTCTTTTCTGGCTTTCTCCCTACCCCCTTTCTTTCTCCTGTGCTCTCCTTCCTTCTACTGTCTGTCTTTTCACTTTGAAAACCAGTGGTTTCAAAAATGCATCTGTTGCTGTTAATTTTGCGTGTGTCTGACTTTATGGGTTTGTGGAGCTCCTGAAATTAAATTAATTTTAAATGGGTTTTAATTACTAATGCTTTGGGCCATTGCCTTTAGCAAAGTCAACAAAATAATCAGGGTTACCTTAGTTTGTCTCTTTGAGGAATGTACTCATTCGTTTGGGCTCCTATACTAAACAGAGAAGCGTTCCAACTAAAAAAATAAACACATAAAATAAAACCACTGCTAAATTTGAATGTCTGAATATATTTCTCTTTCAAAAACAGCCACCTTTGATTTAGGAAAGAGGAGTTTAAATGTGCACAACAGGATTTTTGTTTGTCAATAATATCTCATTATTTTTCCAATGTGGGGACAGTCTTAGTCATATTATGCTATGTAAATGCCGAAGCAGAAGCTAAACTATGACCCAAAGATTTGAATTCTCTTCTTAGCCCCACACCAAGTACTTTGTATGTGACCTTAGAGAAATGGGATTACTTCTCAATATAGTGCCCCCTCGTAAATTAAGGGTAATCAACTCCTAGTTCAAGAATGAAGGGATAATGAGATAATGTTCAAAATGGCTTTTAAGTTTCTACCTATAGAGGTTGAAGGTGGAAAAGGAATATTGCAACGCCTGTGAATACCCACCTCCCAGGAGGGGGAAGGCTACTCACGTTGCTCCCAGTGGAATGTTCTGTTCAATCAGGGAACATCACTTGAGTGGTTTGATAATAATAAGCTTAGATTGACTGCAGATAAAAATGAAAAAGGTTGATTAAGTCATGTAGTCCCTTGACAGTTTTGCAAACCAAGCGACTTCTGTAAGGATCGGTCTTAAATTGTGGATGGCTAGTCAAATAACCAAAGTTCTGGGATCCCCCTCTTGCTCCTTCCCCCAGAAAACATTGCAAAATTTTGACTATTTTCTCTGAAAATTAACATTATATCTCCTGTATCTAAATGTATGCTATTATTAATGATTCCCAAGTGGTATTAGAGACCACTTTCATCCCTCTTAGTTGAAAATGTGCTACAATACACCCAGGTAATAGAAACACCTATGGTTGCCTGCTGGTTTATTCATTAATCAGTTAAGTTCATTGTATAGTGTGACAAATATAAGAATCATTCTAAGCAGAATATAAGTCGATATCTCAATGTCTGAATATATTAATACAGAATATCATTAGAAGGGAACAGTGATTTAAAATAAAAACTCCAAATATAAACTTCTTGGGACAAATGCAGAAAGAGAAAAGTAATTTTTTTTCTTCCCTTTTATTTTCTCTCTAGAATTGACTTCCCACTCAGATGTAAGAGCTGCCAATATTACTACTTAAATCACACAGTGTATCTGCACATGCAAAGCCAAATAAAAATACAAGTAATTATTTATCAATAATACCAATATATTATGTTTGTCTAAAGCTTTAGTTTCCGAAGTGCTTAAATTCATTCTTCTTCACAGTACCTGCTTATTTTTCCTCAAGGTTTTTTTTTTTTTTTAAGATTTTATTTGTTTATTTGACAGAGAGAGAGAAAACACAAGTAAGCAGAGCGGCAGGCAGAGGCAGAGGGAGAAGCCGGCTCCCCACTGAGCAGGGAGCCTGATGCGGGACTGGATCCCAGGACCCAGGGATCATGACCTGAGCCGAAGGCAGACGCTTAACCATCTGAGCCACCTAGGCGCCCCATCCTCAAAGGCTTTTAAAATAATCTGTGTAATTGTCTTGCCTTTATAATAGCAGTCATCTTCATTTGTTTAGTCCTTGTTGGGGTCATGTCTGTTTGAAAATTTAAGAAGCAGCTGATGTCTAAGAATACTCCTGAAGCTCACATTCCAAGGTGCATAACAATACCATGGGCAGGTGCACACACAAGCACCCACACACCCTCCCCCACACCACACCCCCCCACATCCACATACAGCACACACACCACCACATACACACCCACACATATACCACACACACACACACACACATACTATACACGCACTCCACACCACACCACAAATACACACCACACACATCACACACCCTCCCCTACACCACACACACACCACACCACACACCACACACACAGATAACTTTATCTTTGTCTTGGCTGGTATTCCCAGTCATCAATTATTTTTCTTTCAAATCCCGCTTGATAACTCACATTATGCATGATTTCTTTCAATGGCTGCCCACTGTTGGAGTTTTCTTTAAAGGCAAAGAGTCTGGATGGAAGAAAAATGAATCAGAAGAAGGAAAAAAAAAGTTTGAAGAAGAAAACCTAATTGGATCAAAAAGGGAAAAGCAAATGACGTCTCTTCTAGTTATACAGCTGCTTCCCAAACTGGTGCTTTTCTCTGTTCCATATAATTTAAGGTCCATACTTTGGACATTTTCTTGTTCTGATTACTCTTAAGTATAGATCACTGTTTGAACAAATCATAACTGATAAATTGTTTTCTCAAGGAAATGGGAAGAGTGGAATTGACCATGGGAACCTCACAAGGAAATGGGGGGGGTGTGCAAGGTGAAATGAGGGCGTTTGATAGGGACACAAACAGAAGTGCTGCTAGGGGATCTCTATACTCAGTTTTTCTTTAAGTCCAAACTGCTCTTAAAAAGTAGTCTAATGGGTGTCTGGGTGATGCAATCGGTTGAGTGTTCCACTCGGTTTCAGCTCAGTCCTGATATTGGGGTTGAGAGATGGAGCCCCACGTCAGGCTCCATGCTCAGCATGCAGTCTGCTTAAGACTTTCTCTCCCTCTGACCCCCTCAAATAAATAAATAAATCTTTTTTTAAAAAATAGTCCAGTTAAAGAGAAGAAAAGAAATGCCTCCCACTGTGGGCGTTTGGCCACCTCCTCCCTGCACCACCAGGCCTGGTCAAGAGCCTCCATTCTCTGGCCCCGTGGAGCCCCTCAGGAACCCCAGACTGGCCCCAGCTTACAGTTGTCATGTAGCCCTCTCAGGAAAAGGACTGGGGGCAAGTTGCTCATGACAGAGTCTCAGGGGAGGGACAAGGAGGCTCTTGCTGGGTCTACCAAAGAGATACCACAGAGTGAGATGTGTGGTTTAGTAAAATAAAAGGCACCAAATGGAGCCCAAAGAAGGACCTGTTCCCCTCCCCAGAGGCCCACTTCGGAAGATGACTCCATGGACTGGGGACCCTCCCCGAGGCTATCGTGGGAGGTGTGGGCTGAAGATGGAGGACCACAGGAGGGAAGGGGCCCTGGTCACTGTGTCACCTCTGAAGCAGAGTCACCCCCTTCCAGGAACACTTGGATTGAACAGGGGCACACTGGCCCTACAGAAAATCCATGAAATTAGAAGACCTGCCAGTTTTGACTGATTTCTCCTGAGTTGTTAAGATTGGAATCCAGGTCTCTTAGTTAATACCTTTGGGGAGACCCTTCAGTCCAGGGCCCCTGCCTGCTGACAGTGACCACTTGCAAAGGAGAGAGAGAGAGCCTTAGAAGGGGGAGATCCCTGGGACCTTGCAGGCAGCACCAGGCTTCCTGCAGCAGAAGGAAACTTTAAATCAAGGAAATGAGGCTCCACCCAGGGAGAGGGCCCCACCACTCTACCCTGACTTGCTCTTGTGCCCAGAAAGGGACATGGCCTGGCCCTGCTTTGGCCCCCCCGCCCCTTCCACTTCTGCCAGTGCCTGGATAAGTGAGATCACGTCCTATTTCAGGGCAAAGTTAGGGAGAACTGCTTTCTAGCACCTAACTGGTCTCCCTTTCCCCCGACCCAACTGATCCACCCTGGTTGTTTACCTTAGAGATGGAACATTCCCCAGGGTTCTAAGCTGTCAGTTGAGACCCACGGGACACCGGCAGAGCTGTGGAGTGCTATGCAGTCACGGAGGGCCTGCCGCCAGCCACCGGCTCCACTTTCCAGCTGGTCCTGGAGCACCAGCGGGCCCCTTGCTGGTGACTTCTGAAAGCTGGAGCCGTGTCCCAGGTCTCTGTGCATTTCCCTGGGAATCGTGGTATCTACCGCGGTGCTGGTTTTGATAGTAAAGAGATGATGCTCTTTTAGAAGTGTGAAGGTGCTAGGCAAAAGGTGTTCTGCCTGCAATGAAGTCTGTGGGAATGTAGTGAGAATATGGGACCAACGACACAGGCCAATGGGGCCCTTAGGCCACGTGGGGTGGAGGCCAGTCCTCTCACATTACAAACCTGTGCTTGTCAGCAATGAGTACAAACCTGAGCAGGAAGCCACTTGAAGACACTGTCAACCTTCTGAAGAAGGCAGAGAAAAGTCAACCTCTTAAACTTTCCCAAGCAACTGATGAAAAACGCATCTTCAAAACATCAGAGAAGGATGGAGAACAACTTTGAGAGGAAATACTGTATGATTTGAATGAAAATACTTATTTTCCCAAAAGTCCAGAACCACCTGAACAAGAAATTGCGAGATGGAAGAAGAGAGTCCAGGAAAAGGAGGAAGAGAAAGAAAGGCTGGAGCTGAACGCAGGAATGGAGCAGGTCCTGAAAGAGAACCTCAGCCAGTTAATGTCCATGGCTGAAACCTGTGGAAGACCTTTCCCTTATCTGATGTCCTCAGAGATCATGTAAACTGGGAAGTCAAGCAAAAGAGGGAAGCAGAAGATGGGCATCACCCCGTCCATCGGTCAGGAGTTGATCTGAAGAGTATCATTGATGATGCTGACTTCACTGTGTCCCTTCAAAGTACTGAAGAGAAAAGTCAAGAAACAGCCAGACAATCGTGGGAAGAAAAGCAACTGAATGAAGAGCTTATGGGATAAAGAACAATGGAGGAAGCATCTCTGTAGCATGAAAATTCACAGCTTGAAAGTGAGATTCAGCAGCTGAAGCTGAAGCTTCAAATTCTGCCTGAATTACATCAGGAACACATTATGCAACATCAGAGAAAATTGTTTGAGGAGGAAACACACTGCTGGGAAATCGAGAAGAAACTTCCCAACATGTGTAGATACATGAACTACACAAATCTGATTCGCAGCCTCTACAAGAAGATGGCTGAAGACGTAGGCAAAGAATGGGAGAAAAAGACTTCTACCATCAAGAGGAGATCCTCTTCCATGAGGAAGGAGCCCAAGAGAGCTGGATGGCAGCTTGTTGTTGGAGAGAAACCTCAACGAGCTGAGAGAAGAAAATGATCGCGCAGACAAATGCTGGCCAATGCCCAGTCCAACTTCCAACCTTTCCCAAGTGGCCCTTTTCCTCTCACTCCTCCACCTGCAGCCCACAGAGGCTGCAAGTGTCCTGGGATCCCCTGGGCCATCAGGCCCCCCCAGGAGGGAGGAGGAGGCCCCACGCTGAGGTCGCAGGGATCCAGGGTCACCTACAGGTGTGACTCGGGTCACAGCAGCCAGGTCCTGAGCACCCACAGCCACGACACAACATCTGCATGTGTTTTCTGTCTTTACAGTAATTTTCACTGATGTCTTTTTGGTTTAGCTACTGTAATTTCATTGATGCTACAATTGCTCTTATTCAAGTAGATCTAGCATAATTTTAAGATAGTATTTTTCAAATAAAGATTCAGTTAACATAATTCTTATGAATACATTATTTTCACATCATTGAACCCTCTAGAATTAGATAATGTAAGTATTGTATTTTGATTTAAATAAAAAGTCCACTGTTACTTTAACCATCATTAAAATTTGGCATGGATACTGACGTTTAAAACAATAAAGACCATTTTTGTATGGCATGAGCATTTTTGTATGCCATTTTTAAATACATGAACATGTATTAGAACTCTGTATAAGAAATTTAATGTGTACCTGAATGAATTTTGATTGTCTTTTTTAAATTGGAAAAAAAACCCTAAATAACAAGAACATTCCATTCAAACTTCATAATATTTCTATTAGATTAGACCTAAATTCATAGATTAGGGGAGTTTAAGTTTTGTAACCAATTTTTTCTTATTATTTGGTAAAACTTTTTTGTTTTAAGATATTGTTTGTTAAAGTATTTTTAACTTTTATACAATTAAAATAAAAGCTTTTGCTTGATGGCAAACACACACACACATACACGCACACCCCGCAGTCCAGATATGAGTCACATTTAGTTAGTATGTCAGTATCAGAGGATAATATAAAAATAAAGAAAGCTGCAAATTTTAAAAAATTTAAAAAGAGAGGAAAATCATGTTCACACAATTTGCCTATACACAAAGATACCTAATTCATAAACAGAAACAGAGTTGCCTGAATATGGGACCAGAGTCCAACCGGAGACACTTCATCCCCAATGGTGCAGAAGGAGAGACTGTCCGGAAGGCTCAGTTGGCCAGCTGCAGCATTGATGAGGAGAGAAAAGGGATGGAGAGACTTCCAGAAGCTAGCAATAGGAGAACCTGTTCCCATTCCTGGGGCTGGAGGAGGGAGGGAGTCATCTGGGCCCAGGAAGGAGCTGTCCTCATGACAGGCAAAGCAGGAGGGAACAAGGAAAACCGACTCCACCTTCCCTCCTCCTGTCCTTGCATTGACAGCTGGTGCAGGTGGCAGCCACCTAGGCACTGGGTAGTCAGGCCAGGGCACAGAGCAGGCCAGGAAAGGGCATAGAACCAATTTAGAGATTGACCAGCTCCACCCTTGGGTCTGTTCCATCAAAAGTATGTTTTATTACATTCATTCACATCTATTTATTTAGCACAGACAACCTCAGAGATATTGCAAGTTCAGTTCCAGACCACCACAATAAAGTGAATATTGCAATAAAATGCATCAAATGAATTTTGGGGTTTCCCAGTGCATATAAAAATTACGTTTACACTCTACTGTCTAAGTGTGCAATAGCATTATATCTAAAAAAATGGACACCCTTAGTTTAAAAATGCTTTATTGCTAAAAAATGCTAACCATCATCTGAGCTTTCAGCAGGTCATAATCTTTTTACTGGAGGGTCTTGTCTCCATGTTGAAGGCTGCTGACTGGTCAGGGTGGTAGTTGCTGTAGGCTGGGGTGGCTGTAGCCACTTCTTTCCTTCCTTCCTTCCTTCCTTCCTTCCTTCCTTCCTCCCCTCCTTCCTTCCTTCCTTCCTTCCTTCCAGATTTTATTTATTTATTTATTTTAGAGAACATGCGTGGGCAAGGGTTGGAGCAGAAGGAGAGGGAGAGAGAGAATCCCAAGCAGACTCCGTGCTGAGCATGGAGCCTGATGTGGAACTCTATCTCACAACCCTGAGACCATGACCTGAACCAAAGTCAAGAGTCAGATACTTAACTGACTGAGCCACCCAGCTGGCCCTGGCCATTTCTTAAAACAAGACAATAATGAAGTTTGCCATATTGATTGACTCTTCCTTTTATGAATGATTTTTCTATAGCATGTGATGCTGTTTGATAGCATTTTACCCACAGTAGAACTTCTTTTGGAATTGGAGTCAGTCCTCTTAAATCCTGCTGCCGTTTTATCGACTAAGTTTATGTAGTATTCTAAAGCCTTTGTTGTCATTCCAACAATCCTCACAGCATCTTCACCAGGAGTAGATTCCATCTCAAGAAAGCATTTTCTTTGCTCATCCATCAGAAGCACCTCTTCATCTGTTCAAGTTGGATCATGAAATTGCAGCAATGCAGTCTCATCTTCAGGCTCCCCTTCTAGCTCTCTTGCTGTTTCCACCACATCTGCAGTGACTTCCTCTATGGAAGTCTTGAACCCCTCAAAGTCATCCATGAGTGCTGGAGTCAACTTCTTCCAAACTTCTGTTCATGTTGATATTTTGACCTCTTCCCATGAATCATGAATGTTTTTAATAGAACCTAGAATGGTGATTGCTTTTAAGGTTTTCAAGTTTCTTTGCCCAGATACATCAGAGGAATCACTATGGAAGCTACAGCCTTATGAAATGTGTTTCTTAAAGCTTGAAAGTCAAAAAGACTCCTTGATCCATGTACTGCAGAATGGATGTTGTGTCAGCAGACATGAAAACAACATAGATCTTGTTGTCCATCTCCATCAGCTCTTGGGTGACCAGGTGCATTGTCAAAGAGCAGTAATATTTTGAAAGGGATTTTTTTTTCCTGAGCAATAGGTATCAACAGTGGGCTTAAAATATTCAGGAAACCATGTTGTAAACAGATGTGCTGTCATCCAGGCTTTGTTTTTCCATTTATAGACCACAGGCAGAGTAGATCTAGCATCATTCTTAAGGGTCCAAGGATTTTCGGAATGAGCATTGGCTTCAACTTCAAGTCAACAGCTTCGTTAGCCCCTAACAAGAGAGTCAGCCTGTCCTTTGAAGGCAGGCATTGACTTTTCCTCTCCAGCTGTGGAAGTCCTGAATGGCATCTTCTTCCAGTAGAAAGCTATTTAATCTACAATGAAAATCTGTTGCTTAGTGTAGCCACCTTCGTTAACTCTCCCAGCTAGATCTTCTGGAGAACATGCTGCAGCTTCTACATTAGCACTTTCTGCTTCACCTTGCACTTCTGTGTTACGGAGATGGTTTCTTCCCTTAAACCTCATGAACCAACCTCTGCTGGTTTCAAACTTTTTCTACAACCTCCTCACCTCTCTCAGCCTTCACAGAATTGAGGAGAGTTAGAGCCTTGCTCTGGATTAGGTTTTGGCCTAAGGAAATGTTGTGGCTGGTTTGATCTTCTATCCAGACCACTCAAAGTTTCTCCATATCAGCAATAAGACTGTTTCACTTTCTTATCATTTGTGTGTTCATTGGAGTAGCACTTTTAATTTCCTTCAAGAACTTCTCCTTTGCATACCCAAGTTCTCTCTTTGGCACAAGAGACCTAGCTTTCAGCCTATCTTAGCTTTTTTTTTTTTGTACTATCTTAGCTTTTGACATGAGTTTCTGACACTGAACTTAACCATTTCTAGCTTTTGATTTAAAGTGAGAGACGTGCGACTCTTCCTTTCACTTGAACTCTTAGAGCCCACTGTAGGGTAATTAACTGACCTCATTTCTATATTATTGTGTCTCAGGGAATAGAGAGACCTGAGGAGAGGGAAAGAGATGAGAGAATGGCCAGTCAGTGGAACAGTTGGAACACAGAACATTTATTAAGTTCTCTGCTTTATATGGGTGCAGTTCGTGACATTCCAGAACAATTAGAATAGTAAAATCAAAGATCACTGATCACAGATCACCATAACAAATATAATAATAATGAAAAAAAATGAAATGTTTCAAAAATTACCAAAATGTGACACAGAGACATGAAGTGAGCAAATGCTGTTGGAAAAGTGGTGCCCATAGACTTGCTCGAGGCAGGGTGGCCACAAACATCCAATTTGTTAAAAAAACACACATCCATGAAGTGCAATAAAGTGCGGTGCAATACAATGAGGTGTGCCCTGATTAGACAGAGTGCTTGTGATGACCACATCACAAAACTTCAGCCATGAAGGGAAGCTAAGTTCATCTTTAATTTCTTTGTCCACGTGTCTTGGACAATTATATGTCCATTTGTGTGCATAAAGGGGCCTCCAATGAAAATTTCTTCACAATCATATTTTATCACTGTTACACCCATCAGTCTCTTATTCTAGCACACAGCCTTTTTTTTTTTCACTTTACCAAATATTCAAGGTTTCTTCCTCCCTCAAGATCTTTGCAAATGATATACCTTGTGGAAGCATCTGCCAACAACAGCATTGACCTAGAACACGTTTGGTCATCAGAACGACCCATGATGCAACTGGTTCTACAGATGTGCAGTGTGACACACAGAACCTCATCAGGGTCAGTCAATGGGACACTGGAACATGCTGTCAAGGAGGGAGCTGAACAAGGGGATGGTGTGCCTTTGAGGAGGCAATCTTAGTAATCGCCAAGCAGAGAGAGGTGGCATCATAGGAGACAGAGAAATGACCTTGGAGATAGGAGTATCAGCCCAGGACAGTGTCTTAGAAGACAAAAAAAAAGGAAAAAGTTTTCACAAATAGATACTATTTGTTTTGGACACTGCATTAAGCACAGTGCTGGCAGGTAGAAAGCCCTTCAAAGATTTGGGGGTTTTCCCCCAAGCACATTCATTATTTCATTCAACCATCCACTATACAAATACACGTGTATAGCTAAATGCCAGGTGCTAATCACATAGAAGTGAGCAAAACAAGCACTGTGTCTCCTCTATCCTCAAGTTTATGTTCTTGGGGAAGAGGGAGCAGGGTGAGGGGAGACAAGACACAAACTCAAAAAATATATAATATAATATTAGGGAGTAACAAAAACCAAAACAAGTTAAGGGGATAGGAAGATCACATGGTGCTACTCTGAGTTGGGCAGGCAGGGAAACCTCTCCAGTTGGGGGGATATTGAAATGGAGAATGGAATGAAGTTAGACATAAGGTGTTAGCCTTCAAGATGATTGATGAGATGATGATGATGATGATGATGATGAAGAGGAAGAAGATGATGATGACGATGAAAACTTGTAGACCATGGTTGTGAATGCTACCAAGGGATGAGAGAGTTATAAGAAGGAAAAAGTGGCCAGCAATCGAAATGCAACAGTGATGTCAAAATAAAGGACAGGAAAGTGTTCATTGGATGGTGAGACCTAGTATTTAAGGAAGTTAGTACCCCTGAAGAGAACAGTTGCAGAGACTTATGTAGAAGGAAAATAAATTGCAGATGATTAAGGAGTAAGGGGGTACTAGGAAATAGAGGGGAGATGTTTTGAAAAAGTTTAGCAAAGAGAAAAGCATGGCTAGGGGAGTAGCTAGGCACAAAATGATATAAAACTAGGTTTTGAATTTTGTACCCCTTCCAGACCAGGGTTTCTCAACCTGGATACAATGGACATTTGGGGCTGGATAATTCTTTGTATGGGGTGGGCGAGGGGACTGCCTCATGCATCATAGGATATTCAACAGCATCCCTGGCCTGTACCTACTCGATGCTGATAGCATCCGCTCCACCCTGTTGTGACAACCAAAATGGTCTCTAGACATAGCTAGATGTCCCCCCGAGGCAAAATCACCCTCAATAGAGAACAACTGCCCCAACCTGAGATGCCTGAGTATGTTTGAAAGGACAGAGAAAGAGCCCATGGGAAGGGAAAGAGAACAGATATTGGAAAAGGTAACTCCAAACGTTGAGGAGTTACAATGGGGAAGTTCAAAGTGATTTCCCTGAAAGTGAAAAAGAGACACAACTGTAGGGGCTACTAGTAAATACTTTGTTTTATGAGTTTAGGAACAAATGCTGTCATTCTGAATTAAGGAGAAAGCATTCAAATTGAAAATTAAAAGAAAAAAATGTATTTGTTGCAACAATTTGGAAACCCGTACGCAAACTTTCAAGGAAAAGCAGTATTATTAAGAAAGATAAACTATCAGTTATCCTTTTACATCTTAGTAGAATTAAGACAAATGCAAATGTTTGAATTGGAGAGTAGATCATATGATTCACAAATTGCCCCTTAGCCTGGGAAGTCCTTAACTTGGGATTGAAGACAGATGTTTCTGATGTGACTCATGTATTTTTACCATGCATCACGTGACAGGGCTAGTTTTGACTTAGGCAGGCTCATTCTGTGTAAACAAGACACTGACATCACCAAGATACAGAGAGGAATAAACTCAGTCCATGCCCATGAGAAAGTGGTAAAAATACATAGGCGGGTTTCTTTTTAGATAGAATATGGTTGCAAGCTCCAGGGTAACAGACTTGATTTCTGGGTTGAGGATATGAACTTCAGATATTTGAGAATATTCCGGAATAACAATTTCAGAGTTGAGAAGGATTGTCACAATTACATTTCACAACTTGAAAGTTGCCATTTTAGGTGTTTTGCATTAAAAATAAAAGTTGTGTCTCTCCTAAGGAGAGAACAAATGTGAATATACTACTTGGCAATTATGGATTTTTCCTCCTAAATTAAAATCAAATGTTAATCTACACCTGAAAAGTCAACTGGCATTTATTAAGAGCCTACTATATAGCGAACTAATGTAGTTATTTTATGATGTGATTTCCTTAAAGCCTCATGACAATTCAGTGAGCCTGGTATTATTCTCCTATGCCAGAGAGAAAAACTAGCAATCACACACGTAATTATCCTGCAAAACCCAACAATATGGAAACAGTTGTTTTATGTCCAAAGCTGATCTTTGAACATTCTTTCCTCGGTAATCATTACCAGTCTCTGATGAGATCTCAACTTCTTTTTAACAGTAAATAGATAAACTGAACTATTTTTGGATTGATATGCAGGCAATTCATTTCATCCAGCTAGTCTCTGTCCAGTGGAGTTGACAGATGTGATTTTGACTCCTCATGTCATGTCTAGCAGAGTACTCGACAGCCTCTCTTGGCAAAGTCCTCTCTAGCAACACACGGAGGAAATGATCCACTGAGGGTCATATCAGATGTCACTAAGAGGTAATTTTCTTTGACATTTAAAATGAGAACTTGGGTTTGCCCATTGCCTTCCCTATGAGGAGAGATTTATGATTTTTTAATTTAGTAAAGTTTCTGCAAGCAAGCTTATTGTGTTGTAAGATTTGTTGGAAGTTTATTACATTGAAAAGATTAAAAAAGCCCTCAGAAATCATTAATTTCTTATAAGCGACAAATTTCCATTACGAGGACCCTGTCCTTGAATGGGTAGTTCTGGTCTAATCTATACATTTTCTTAACATTCATGGTAATTGTTACTGTGTACTTGGTATATGTTTACTATCATCTATCTATCATCTAATCTATCTATCTATCTAATCTGCTGCTCCAAATGTTTTGTTTGTTTGCTTTCTTTTCATTTGGCTCTTAAGAGCTCAAAAACCCCACAGTAACTTGTGGAGAATATTTAGCCCCAGGAAAAAAAAAAAAAAAAAAAAGAGCATCTCTGATAGGCTTCACTTCTCCCAAACATTATAAAGGGACACACTGAAGTGATTTAAAAAAAGAAATCTGTGGACTTAAGTGTTAGGATATTCAGTGTAAACGCTTCCCATGAGCCTCTGATCTAGCATCTCACTCAACCGAACAAGGGATCTCTCCGCAACGTGCCTGTCGATGAAGTGACTTGGAAAGCAGAGTTGGGTGGGCCGGTGGGGAAAGATAGATGAGTGGCCTCTGTGTCTGTGAGGTGGTCAGTGGGGGAGGCCAATCCCTCCCCCCACTCCCATGGCCGTATGTGCCACTCTTCCTCTATAGAAAGACAATTTGCTTTTCATGTAGTAATGAAGAACAATGTTTAACAGACAAAGGAGCTTCTAGTTTATTATTGTGCTGTCTTTGACGAGAGCTAGATGCTGGGAGAAATGGTAATTCACAGTGTGAATGCTTCTATTCCAGCCGTACGGGTTATGGCTGAGCATGTACATTGTACATTGCAGATGGTACAACAGCCCTGTGAGAACGAGGAAAGAATGAATTACAGCTTTCTTTTTTCCTTGCTAGCCAAGAAACCAGGAATTTCTTCACAATAATTTTTATGTATGTCTCTGCGTGTATGGGTTATTCCTTGGCAATATGCACTGTAGATTCTGATAAATGCTTTTAGGTTTTAGGGTTTTTAAATGAAGGTATAAAGTCTACCATGATGCTCTTAGAACACCTGTGTTCTCCTGCCTTTTCCATCCATAAACTGATATGAGGCACAGGTGGTGCCTCATTAACTTATTTCATGCAAATAAAAACATATTGCATGATTTCTTCTCCTTAACTGTATAATCACTGAACCATGATTGTGCTGATTAATGCAAGAAACTTTGGGAGGGAAGAATTCAGCAGTTTTTGTCAGTTCCCTTATGCTGGAGGGATTTGCAGTCCATGTAAATCTGATTTAAATGAAAAAGTAGTGGGAATGCCTCTTTCCTGTCTCAGAAGTCTATTTTCCTCTATTTAGTCTCTTCTGTATGTTCATAGAACTCTCAGTGATAAAGAATTGGGAAAAAAAAAGGAAGATGAAATTTCCCATGGAGGTAGAGGAATTTGGAAACCCAGATGAGGAATCATCTTTAAATAAGCACGCTTATGAGTTCTGATTCAGTGTTCAGATATTGTTATCAATGATTTCCAAAAAGTGACATTGATTTGCTTTGGAAACAATGATGGAAAAAGAGTGAGTGTGTACCAGAATGCTTTTAGAGTTCTAAAATCATACTGGAAAATGTACGAGCATTCCAACACAACTATAAACAGTACCATTCTGTATTTAGGGGGTGATGGCAAGTCTGTTTTTAAAAGTCTTTTGTGATATTATTTCTGTTTTTAATTTATTGAATTAAAGCCAGATTTATTCAATTAAGATAATACACTTCAAGGTTAACTGCCATTTGCTGTTCATTTAGGCAAGCTATTGTACAGTTATGTAAATTTCATGAACAGAGACACTGCCTGAGTGTCTTAATTACAAGCAAAAAGTGTCATTTAAATATGAATTAAGTGAATAGTTGCCAGTATTTCCTGTCCCTGTATTTTCTACCTTCTTAAAATCTAAGGGCTACCCAACAATCTGTACTGTGTCCTAAGATTTTTCTTTTTCCTGTAAAACAAAAATGCCCCTGCTACTGAATATTATTTTTAAGAGTAGGAAAAACATGTAAAAATGCCATTAACTCATTGATTATTAATCAGAGCAATATCTGAAGAAGAGGGTGCCAGTTTTTCCCAGTTGGCCACTGGTCATCATTTTTATGTTGTTACTGAAATTTAATAATTATTTCACTTACACAAGGGGAGGTAATTTGCTGCATGTGTCATTTGCCCCAATTCACTGTATTTGTGAATTCATATTTTTAAAAATACCCTCTTTAAAAAGCTACCCATTTATAATGCGTCCAAACACTTCAGTTTCCAGGCTCAAACCCTGGGATGCGCATAGTTTTACCACTGCTTTATCTTTGTTGAAAGAAACATTTATTTTAAATTTAGAACTGTCACAGTTCTAGTTGTGCTTTAGCAAAAGTGACCCCATGACCTGATCCTCTGCTAATTTCTGAGAAATAATTCCCCATGCATCTCGGATTTACTGACAAGTATTGTTTTTGTTTGTCTCTGTATTTTTGGATGGTTCTTGTATATAAAAATGACCTAGAGACAAATCTGGCATTAATCACGAAGGAAGGGAAGGATTCACAATTAGTTAATGAAAACCACACCTCAGTTCTGGGCAGTCCGTTCCCAGATCCTGTCCCAAACCATAAGGCTGCCGGCAGCCTGGGGAGATATTCCCAGCCGCCCCCCAAGGTAGCACCCGCTCGCTCCCCCAGGAGTGAAGAGTTCACTATTCACTGAGTGTTTGCGTCATCCTTTCCAACATGTTCCCACTGATACATTAAAGGAATTAATTGCTCATAATGATCTCACCATCTGTTAACAGAGGTTCATACCTACAGGCTGGTGGCATGCGGTGGTTCTATTCAGGGATCAATAGGCAATGTCGGGAGAACGCTTTCCCACATTGCCTGCCTTTGCGCGCTGAAAGGGGGAGGAGAGCTTGGTGCCGGCCATCTGCTCCTTGTCTTTCTGTGCGAGACCTTGATGCGGTCCAGCACAGCTCTGAGCTGACTCCAGTCCGATTGGAATGTGGCTGATCTGAGAGCCTCTCAAAGCTGTGAAAGTGAGTCAAAAGGAGATGCCCATTGTCCGGCATGGCTGAAAGAAAATGATCACTTTAAAATTCATAACTCCCAGGTGCCTGCCATCTATTCATGGGAAAAACCCTCTGAACTTCTCTTCATTAAAGAGAGAGAGGGGAGTCTTGCTAAAAAGAGAGAAAAGGAAGTAGTTTGTGGGAATGTGCAGGGGATTTTCAGGCTAAACAAATGAGGAATTTGGAATTTTTTCCCTTGTATTAAAAGGGCTGTGTAGGGAAGGGCAAGCTCTTATTTTAAAAGGGGTGGGGAGGGGGATGCCTTCCTGGGCCCTGGAGCAACTAATAAAGAACATTTTAATTTTTCTCCAGGAGAATTCGGAGATCACCCTGCCTTTTTACTTTTGTTACCTGACGCTGAGAAAATTTTCCCATTTGATTCTAAACCAGGACATTCGTAGTTGATATCCATTCCTATTCCATTGGTGTGGGGTTGGGGTGGGAATTTATGGAGGATGAGTCTGGGAAATTCCTGCATATGATACAGGACATCAGTGGGCACATTGAAAGTCAAAGCTATCAGGTGTTTCTGAGGCGATTATTCAAGCAAGGTTACCTGTACTCACCACGGCACCTGTCAGGAGTCGAGTTCCCTTTGTGCCTTGAAGATTGAAGAGCAGTGAAGGAATGAAAAGAAAATCTCCCTGCCTAGCAACTCAAGATTCAGCCGAGGGGCGCCTGGGTGGCTCAGTTGGTTAAGCGACTGCCTTCAGCTCAGGTCATGATCCCAGGGTCCTGGGATCGAGTCCCGCATCGGGCTCCCTGCTCTGCGGGGAGCCTGCTTCTCCCTCTCCCACTCCCCCTGCGTGTGTTCCCTCTCTCGCTGTGTCTCTGTCAAATAAATAAATAAAATCTTTAAAAAAAAAAAATATTCAGCCGAGTCCCAGAGCTTTGGGAATCACAGGGCTGATGGATCAACTACTCTTGGCTGTTGGTCATTGTAGAAAATTGGTGTTACACCAAAGCCACATAGGAATTCAAAGGGGATTTGTGGATTAATGGATTGAGAGAGCCAAACAAAACTACATATAGAGAGACCTATGTTCTCTCTCTCTTTCTCTAATTTTGTTTCAAGTTTTTATTTAAATTCCAGTTAGTTCTCATATAGGGTAATATTGGTTTCAGGATCTATGTTCTATCTCTTGAAAATCTTTTATCTTACAGACGATGACTTAAGTCCCATGGAGGTTAAGTGACATGCTCAAAGTCACAGAATTAGTCATAAGCACGCGGGCTACAACCTTATCTTGCTGGTGATTTTTTTTTTCCTACTGCTTCATGATGCCTCCTTTAATGGTGTGGGGTTTAAAATTATTTTTGCTCAGCTTTCCCTAATTAAAATATAGATCAGTATCACCACCTAAATAATATAATCGTCCCTTTTAAAATAAATTCTGAGCTCTCAGAAAGATTGTGAAAAACAATATTCATCACTAGCACATACAAAATAGAAAATTGATCAAGTAAGGTATTACTATAAGTCAGAAAATAGTGCAATAGATGGCAGAACCTATTGGTGAGATAGGATGGGAAAGTCCAGTTCTCTTGCACGTAAATAACCAAATAAAAGGAGGAAGCAGGAAAGGTAAGAATTGGCAGTGATCAATGCAGAGTCAAAGAAATCCCTCCCTTGACAAGCAGGGGGTCAAAAGGAGTGGATGGTGGAGAGGAGATGGAAGAATCTAGAAGTAACTGAAATTTCTGGAAGTGAGAGAAGGTATGTCTGATAGAGTCAGTGTTGGTGGTCTTTCCTAACAAATAAGAGGCCACCACCTTACCCATATTTTTTTTTCCTAGAAATTTAGAATCAGTCTATTGAAAGTCTTTGTTTTGCTTGACTTTTCCTCTGTGGGAGCATATCTTTAATTTTCAGGATAGTGAATGGGAACATAAACTTCTCTGAACAGAATTGTGACACACTGTTTATGGTAGATTGAAGTGGGGCAAAAATTAATTACTAATCCAAATTGATTCTTAAATTATTAAGTTGTTTGACTCTATAGCTTATATGGATAAAGTCAGAATTGGTGAAATATGGGTGAGAACACCGCCCCCCTTCCCTGCCCACCAGCCATGGATAGTATAAATGGCGTAAGAATTGGGAAGAAGGTTAATAACAGCCCAAAAGGAATGGCTACCATTTTCTCAGGTGTTTTAGCTTCAGCCTGGAGTTCCAAGGGGGAACCCAGAAATTATTCCAGAAAAAGTAAAAAATAAAGGTAAGCCAAAAGAAGAAATGAAGTAAAAATTATCCTTAATCCTTCTTTCAGGGAAAACTGCTGGTAACTTTTCAAAGTATATATAAAAAATAACAAAAGCAGATCATATTTATATTATCTTACACAGTATTTAAGTTGAGATATGAAATTGTAGATACTTGATCATTTTTGACCTACCAAAAAAAAAAATGGCAATTCATACATGGGTCAACTTAAAAGCTTTTCTCTCAAGGATATGTGGTGAACCTTTTTCTTTTTCAATAAATAAGCAACCAAATCCATTTTTAGTAGATTGAAATATGGTTTAGGACCTAAATGACAAATGTTCTCTAGGACCATATGAATGAATGTCTCAGCTCTTCTCAAAACTGGATTTAGAACCACATATTTCACAGTAGAGTTAAAACAATTTATGCTATAGGAATACAGTTCATTAAACATTGACTTAAAAACTCATTCATTATTTTTCCCTCTTGCGATGAAATGGTAGCCATGTTCCCACTGATGCATACACCCCTTCATGACTGCAAGCTTGTAATAGACCATCTTCTTAACTGCTGGCCTAGGAGGAAGATAGGGAGAATGTGCCTTAAGAATGAGGCATGCAAGGATACCTAGCTCCAACAACGACGATGACCACAAACAGCGCATTGAAAAACAACAGACAACCAACAACCCACAAAACACACCAATAAAGCACAGTACGGAATTCAGAGACAGTCCATTTCTTTAGTGGATTTGGGTGAAGAATGCAGTTGGTGGGGTCACAAGGAACAGTCTGGTCACTGGCTCTGTTACAATTGATTTGTGGGCCGTGGTCCCCAATGTTTTGTGTTTAAGACTTAAATTCTTAGGGTGTTCTAACTCCCAGAGGAATACATAACTGTTAATTTGTTCACATCTATTTTGTTTCTAATGTCTCTTTGTTTCTGTCAAATGCCACCTGAGGCCTGATAGCTATATCTCCTAAACTGCTCCTTGTTTTTTGGGTTGTTTTTTTTTTTTTCCCACGGACTGTGATGAGGGCCAGAAATGCCCATCTTTTCTATAGAATGAATGCATTTTCTTTTTCCTTTCAAGAATCCTACAGGAAAATTTCCTCCTCTTTTAATTATTCAGTTTTTGAGCACAGTTTTTTAAACTTGCTCTGCCGTTGTAATCACTTTACATTTGCTCAATCATCTGACTCAACTTTGTTCTCCATTCTTGTGTTCAAAATTAATACATAGAGAAGATTTTAAAAGCACACCAACAAAAGCAAATACAATTTAATGCTACCCTACCCCCACCCTCCAATTCTCACAAGCACAGGTCCTGTAGGGTTAGCTGATCTTGGGTTTTATTATTTTCCCCTCTCTTTTCTTTCCTTAAAAAAAGAAAAAAAATGCATGGAAAATAAAAGTTTATTGGGGGCAAGAGGTTCAGTGAGGATTTTTCCCTCCAACAAATTAATCTTGTATAACCTGCATTATAAAAGCTATTTTTAAAAAGAGGAGGAAATAATCATTGGAGCCTTATTTGGAACTCTTGTGGGTTTGAGTTCACATTTGCACCAGCCAGAGATTTTCAATTAGCAGTGCCTTAGAAAGCAGGGACCCCTGCCTTTGTCAGTGTCCTGAGGAAGAAGAAGAGCAAATAGATTGGAAATGGTCTTACGGCTCAGGATCCTGGGAAAATGTAACAGGTGTTACAGCTCAGCTGGGTGTGAGATTTATGAAAAAAGCCCACTCAGACTTTGCCCATAGAATTCTGCTTTCTAGCCAGGGCTTCAAGTAGGAAGAAACTAATGACTTCATTACCATCTCAATTCTGGGAAATGCCTGGTCCAGACCTGAATCATTAAAGGAAAGGTATAGCACTCTGGGTGACCTTGCGAGATCAAAATGTTATTTAGAGCAATTCCATTAGTCAGAGCCATAAACCTGAAAGAACACACCCTTTGGGAATAATGCTTTGGCCATAAAATGAGAAAACAAAAACAAAAACAACACGAATCTATACAGAAAAGGGGGGGGGGGGGAAGAAGAAGGAAAAAAATAAAACAAACCCAGATTCTGTAATCATCACGCCATTACTGTTTCCCCGGTCTCTTTGAAAAGCCTCCACTTCCAGCACTTTCTTCCCCCTCACTCTTGTTGTGACACATTAAATGGCTCTTGTCCCTTCCCCATTTCCAGTGGATTATAATTGGGGGGTGAGGTAGAAGCCAGGAATGATGTCAATTTTCCAAGCAGAGGAAGGTGAAATAAATCTCTTCAGTCCAAATAGTACTTACTAGTGCTGACAGTGGTTCTGCCTATCTGGTAGCAATTAACAGTAAATTTTTTATTAGATAATTGCCTCTTTTATTCATCTGCAGTGGGAAAAACATAACGCATGTGAGTCTGTCTCCTGTCCCGTTAATCCCTGCAAACAATCCTGCGTGGTCATTGTGTTGCGTTTTTATTTTACGTTGTTACTCGCGAAAAAACGACTTGGCCAGTGGAAATGCAATTTCAGCCACATTCTCATAGTAGATTTATCTCTAAATGCCAGTCCCCTAGTGGGGGGTCCTCCACCGCCAGATGACTCATTTTTATTATGCTCCCACATGCTCTACTTTCCAGAACACCTTTGAGGGGAAAAAAAAAAAAAAAAGGCAAGTCAAAGACAGATTGTTTATAAGGCCAGTGCTCTGAGGCTGTGAACTTGCTTCAGAAAAGCTAGGTGCTCCTTCCTACACCCCCATCCCTGAGAAAATGAACTTCACATTTAAGTCTCCAATGGGTTTCTCTTATAAAGTGTGTGGTGGTGCCTTCCGCCTGGGGGACTTGCTGACCTTTGAACTGGAGCCAGTCACCAAGAAAGCATTAGGCTGGATTGTTCTGACTCTGTAGGCAATAAAGCCAGATGGGATGACAGCGTTTGAGCAAAGTAATTTGGATGAGAAGGGGCAACAAATACTGCTGAGTATAGCAAAATGGCCAATTAAGGCTTGGAATCCTTGGTCATCATATACCAAGCTAGGGTCTGCCCATCACTGCAAGTATTAATTAGGGTTATAATATAATTTGGGTCTCGTTGTAGGGACCATGAAGTGACCTATTTAGTGGTCAAAACAAATTGGTTGTGATGTTTGGGCATTATTTCATGATGAGGGCTTTAAGTTAGAGATTAGAATTTTCCTGAAAGAAATGTTTGCTAGCCAGTAGGATATACTGCTAAAGAACTATGTCAAAGGAAATCTTGCAGAGATTTAGTGGCATACTTGTAACATTCCTGAACTTCCCTTCTAAAATCTTACTCTATTTCTCTTGTTCAATGTCAACATGTATGGATGAGAAGGTATAAAAATCTTACATAAGTGTTACCATCTATAAAGTAATTTCACCCACCTCTTCACACCAGTCCCTGGAGGCAGAAAAGTGAGGAAACCAGGCTTTGAGAATGTCTTGTACTTAAAATCAGATCTCCTGGCAAGTGGTCCATTGCCCTTGCATTGTCCTGACTCCTGAGGACAGTCTAGTCTTTGATCACGTTGGCCGTCTGTGGTTCTGATATCATCTTAAAATACTTCTTAGCACACTTTCACACAGTAATGTTTAATAAATTCTTTATGATGATGGTAAGAAAAAAATGCCCTAAAAACAGTTTTACTTACTATTCCTCCCTTGGACTCAGAAGCAGGGTCTTAAGCTAGAAGATGATTAGAAGTTTTGAGCATTAGTGATTCGTAAAAAAAAAAAAAAAAAAAAAAACCTTAAAGATTCAATGCAGTATATGAACAATAGGATCTCTGGCTTCAATGGATAAGAAACTAAAGGGTATCCGGGGAGTGGTTAGTTGGAGGAAAATGTTGTAATTGTAAAAGGAAAATCCAGAGGGTACCCTATTGGGAAATGCACCCTGAAAATGACCATTATTACTCTATCTTCCCTACTTCTGGCTGTGGAAATGAAAATATCCTCAGTGCTCAGTGAACAACCAGGAGCCCTGGGAAATTCGATCTAAAGTTTTTGCTGAGTGAGCAGAAAGCAGTCACAGGGTTAAACACCCTTGTCTGGGTTGCTAAATCCCCAGTGGAGAAAAAAGCTGGAGGAATTTGGACAACTTCTGAAGCTGCTGAGGGAATTATGGAGCTATGGATAAGATGCAGATGGAAAAAAAATGCCAAGGAAGGAAGGAAGGGGAAAGAAAAAAGACAACTTGAGCTAGGAAAGTAGTTAGGCAAAGCTGAGGTAAAATCTGATTATAATAAGATTAATGAATTATGGTCCCAACTAAATAACAATAATAATTGCTATTTTTGAATATATGCAACTTTCTTGGCACTGCATTAATACAAGAAAAATAGAAATAAATAAGACAGTCCCCTACTTTGAAGGAGGTAAATGAAGGCTTGTAAAGCATTAAAAATTGCACAGCCCTGTACCAGCACAGGGGATTAGCTCATCATTGTGTATTGGGATGAGCTTCAGATTGGATTTTGCAGATCAGCTTGCAAATGCTCTGACACTATCCTTGAACTAAGAGACTCGAAGCTTGTCCAAAATGAATGTGCAAGGGTTGCAACGTTAACGAGGTGGTCATGAGATGCGGGCGCCATTCCGCGCTGCCTAATGTTTTAGGCCAGTCATGGAACCTTCCTGGTTCACAATAAAGACTGTGCATCTGAGTTGGAGAGTAAGCTGTCCTTGCATGAGGGTCACTTGACCACTTCATACAAGGGAAAGCAATATCAACATGAGGTTCTTGACATTTTTACTTTTACTAATGACGTGCTGTTAAGTAGTGGGAAAAGATGCTACTGGCCAATTATCAGGATTGACTTACAATTTTTAGAAGTAGGTTTGAGTCTTTTTTTAAAAGGTATTACTTTATTTTCAGTTGGCATGCTCAATCTGAGCTGGTTTTTATTTTAGAAGTTGGCAGAACCAGGAGCTGTGCTATGTTATTATTAGATATTATTTCTCGGTTGGAATTTTGGTGACATAATATAATGAGTGTTTGCCATCTATTCCTCACTTGCCAATATGAATGGTAAAACAACAAAATCAAACTGCAGTTTTATTCCAATATCCATTTTATGTTATTTGACATAACTTTTCTACAGTTAATATTAGCTCAGATAATGAGGCACAAAGATAAGATTACTTGATGTTTACATAGTGCCTTTTCCTCTGAGGATTACAAAGTGGAGGTTTAAAAGGCTTATTAAATTTATATTCCTTTGCAGGTGCAGTGCAACATTATTAATCTTATTTTAAGGATAGTTAAACTGAGGTACTAGAAGTTAGAAAGTTGCATCCAATATTTTGGATCTCATGAATATTTTAGTAAGTTTCTTAAAACAACAGAATTTTTTTCGAAGTTTTTTTTCCGTGAATTAAGGGGAAAACTAAGTTATTTTTCCATGTCTGGTTTCTTTTTTAAATCATGACAAGATGGTAGGAAGAGTGACAAGTCAAAAATCCTTAGAGTAAATGGTCACATCATTATTTATTAAAAGCATCAAATCAAACATCAAATGTTTGAGTTTGAACAACCCAATACATTCATATTGTACATTGTATCTCCCAGGTGTTAAATGTCTCATGAGAGGTCACTTTTGTGGGAGGTACTAATGAATTACATTCAAGGGGAATTCTGCCTATACCCATGTCCAGGAAATATCACTGTCCCTCGGAGATGCCCTCCCACATTGATTTTTTTTTTAATATTTTTTATTTATTTATTTGACAGAGAGAGAGAGACAGCGAGAGCAGGAACACAAGCAGGGGGAGTGGGAGAGGGAGAAGCAGGCCTCCTGTCGAGCAGGGAGCCCGAAGTGGGACTCGATCCCAGGACCCTGGGATCATGACCTGAGCCGAAGGCAGGCGCTTAACGACTGAGCCACCCAGGCGCCCTCCCACATTGATTTTTATGTTATTTGCTACATGAGAGGCTGTAGGTAAAGAGATCACACTGAGCGTCATGAATAGGAAGTGCTAAATACGGTGTTCACGTGTCTTACAAATCCAGTCCCAGCTTCTCGTTCCATTCTGAATCTGCTAAGGCCCAGGATTGGAAAATTGAGAGCAGAGTTCTAGCAATCCTTATAGAATCCTGTAGCCAAAGGGACAAGGATTGAAAAGACCATTTCTTGGAGTTTCTTTTCCCCCAACTCTCTTTCTCTTTTCTGCATCTTTGCATAAACTTGGCCATTTTAACTGCCTCTGTAGATTGTCTCCAACTAATAAGGTCTTGGCCTGGTAAGACATTACAAACCCAATACATATCATCAGAAGACATGAATATATAAATGCCAATATCTTGAGAAGATAAATGCTTTCCCAAAGCATGGCATGGTGGGGGTCAGAGAAGAGAATTCCATAAAATTTCCATGTAGATTTTATGTGCTCTCATCACACACACAACAATGGTAACTATGTGAGGAGAAGATATGTTAATTAGGTTGACTATAGTAAAAGCTTCACTATGTATATCAAATCACGCTGGACATCTTAGGTAAATACAATTTTTATTTCAAACCTTGTCATTTACAAGAAATCTTTTAAAACTATGAGATTTTCTGTATCCAGTTGTCCTTATTTGCAGATGCAAATATATATACATGGTCTATATCTGCCCATTTGCTTCTTCTGGGAACTGTGGAGATACTAATATTTCAGATGTTTGCTTGGAAAACTCACTGCTTAATTTGTGTTTTACCCAAATGAACTAAGCTTTGCTTAAGTGATTTTTTTGGATCAGCTTTCTAAGATTACTACAGAAATAATAACCCATTCCTGTGTCTAGATGTGGATCCAAAGCTTCCATTCATTTGTGTCATTTCCTGTGTATGATTATCTGGTGTAGACAGAAAGAAAAGCCTGAAAATAACAAATTCAGAATAACAGATTCTAGAAAACAACAAAAAGTCATAATAATGGAAATTCAGCAATATAGATAGAGTCATGTAAAGTCATCACTGAGATATACGTGAATTAATGAGAGATTTGCTGAGGGCAAAGTTGGCAAAGGATATCACCTTCTTAGAGTGTCGCTTTTGATGGTACAGCATAAAGAGACAATATCATACCTACTGCAAAACCACAACATGTGTAGAAAGAGCTTGCAACTTGCAACAGGCTGTTCTGGCCTACAGTTCTAGCTTTGAACTCACTGTCTCTGTAATCCTGGAAAGATACTTTTTGAACCTTGGAAATATACTTTATCTGAAGTATTATCTTTTATTTTTCCCATCTCTAATCTGGGGGAAATAATTCCTACTTATCTGAGAGGGACTGGGGAAATAAATGTGCTGTATTGTACTGTGATGTATAAAATGTGTTTTCATTACTATATGACTATGGATTCAAATACGAGAAGTAGGTACCAAAAGGTACAAGGTCATTAAAGTTTGCTACCAAATATGGAAAAATGATTTTATTCCAGTACATTTTATAGATTTGCATATTTTTTTCACATAGCCAGCAGATTGTTCCATACCTACTTACCAATAATTGCTTCATCTGGGATAGAAAATGAGTATCCCTTCAGATTTGTAGATATTTATTTTCCAGAAGGGGAAAACAGAATTGGCTCCTGACAACAGAAAACCATCTGGGGGTAAGAAGGGCTCCTATTGGCCTGACACCATTAAGCCCCAGCTGGTCTCCTGAGCAGGGCAGTTTGAGAAACTGATACCCCATTGTGTGACAGCATCCATGCATAGAAACTGAACAATCTTATCCCTAAACTTTTAACCCAAGTAGATGCAACACTGTATTCCAATGAATTTCTAAGTTGTTCTGCTCTATGCCAGCTGATGGCAACTGATAGGAAGGGGCTCATTTGTATGTGTATGGAGGGGGGATCAAGTTCTTATCTCTTAACTGAAAATTCTTATGGCATTTTTTGAAGTTTATTTAAGTAATCTCTACACCCAAACTCACGACCCCAAGATCAAGAGTCGCATTTTCTTCCATGCTTTTCCAACTGAGCCAGCCAGGCACCCCTCTTATGGCATTTTTAAATGTTCTCTTCTTACTACACTTATCACATACTGCCTTGAATTCTAGTTGTCCAAGTAACTGCCTTTTCATCTACATTAACCTGACTTTATATTATGGAGTTAGACAGTTCTGTCTCTGCTACTTGCCAACTGAAAGATCTTGAGCAAGTTACTTAAATTCGTTGAGCCTGTTTCTTTATCTATGAAACAGAAATAATATCCCGAAGTTCAAAATGCTGTTGTAAGAATTAGTTGGAATAATGTATGTAAAATATGGTACATGTTAGTCATTTAATAATATCAGCTTTTTTTCCTTAAAAATGGTGTCATATTTCTATCTCCCCCAGTGCCTCAATCATGTAGATACTCAATAAATGTTTGTTAAATCAAAGAATGGTGGTGACTTCTAGTGATCCCCAGCTCTGGACTCACCATCCACCATTCAACAAGCTCCAAACCCCTCCTAAAATGCATGGCCATCTAACACCATTCAAGAAAGCAGGTACAGATTTGGAGATTCCATAAATTTCCTAAGACTTGGGACGGTCTCAAGATTGGTCTCATAAAACAGGAATCCCTGCTTTAGGGTTTCAGAGAGCTCATTCTCAAAATTCATGGAAACCAATGGAAGTAAATCTGTCAAAGTCTTTTGTAGATTAATCAACACATTTTCTCTGCATTTTCATATGAGGTGTAAAGAGACAAAAGATGGAGTCACAGTGGTAGAGCTCACTTTGTGGGTAGGAAGTATGGCGCGGGGAATGAGATGTGAAGGCTATGTGAAGAGCAGGCATGCTCATCTATGCTCCATTGCTCCACTGACTTCATAAAAGCCTTCTTTGACTTTTCGCTTCTATTTTCCCTTCTCTAAACAAAACTCTCATAAAATCTTAGGAATCCCTTCAATAGAGAGTCACGGTTGTCCTTAATGAAAATTACAGTAGAAGAATCATGGGAAGGTATGAAGCCTGCTGTGACCTGACACCATACACATTAGTTTGATTTTTGGATGGATCATTAAGGTAGTCAGAATAATGAAGAAAAGGAGAACCATTGATGTAGGGTATTTGATGCTAAGTGGAATGTTCCAGCATTATGATACAGTAATCATTCTCACCATCTTTAAAACTTATTCTCAGTGAATGGTTAGTACTCTTCTCAGAATGATCAATGATGTATGATTAAAACTGTTGTACAGACTGTTGCTTCCATACTCACCTAGGAAAGAACAGAGTACCCTAAGAGCAAGTCAGAGCACCTACAGGGCACAGTGCCCCAACTTTGAAGCCAAGATCCAGGCACTAACTGTCCCTACTTGGTCAGTTTTTAAAATTAGCTTAACTACCCAGTGAATGCCCCTATCTGTTTACTTTTTCATCAGAACCTGTGTCAACTGTAGAATCTGTTCAGCTGAAGTATCTACTGTGTAATCATATTTTTTTCCTACTCCAAGTTCTACATAAGATCTCCCCCAGTTTCTCTCCCACCTCCCCTTCTCCCATGTTGGCCTCATCAGCCAGGAACAGGTACTGTTGAGAGCCTCTGACTCTATGACACTTCCTTCCTATGTTCTACCCTCCCATCCTCATGGCTAGCTTGCCTTCTTCCAGGGGAAACCTATCCATATTCTTGCAGCAAGTGTATGGTCTTCCTGCTAGACTTGGGTCCATTTCTCTTGGGGCACAGGGAAATATACTTTCAATTTTGAAAAGCTAGGTGCTAACATTTCCTCCTCTATCCCAGAGGCTTGTGCCTACTAGAAACCCCAGGACTGCAGTTCCGGGGGAACCAGGGGAAACCTGCATCTAGGTATGACGTGAGTCCATTGACAAGATTTTTATAATGTGGCAGCCACAAGAGAAACGATGGGAAATCATTACAGCAGTTTGTGATTCTGTGAAGCTGTTTGGCATCCCGAGGTTTATGCCTGGCAACTGTTGATCTTTTCATTTCCTTGGAATGATTATGCAAAATGTATCTTTTGAGATAACTGAACTAACACGAAACTGCCACATATTTTAGCAATAATACTAAAATTAAAAAATAGATGTAATAATATATTTATTCTGAATATTAACTAACAATAGGACTCATTAACTAGCAGTACACTGTTTAATTTCTTATAATAATCAACATTTACTCCTTGTTTGCCTTGCACTGTAACAAGCACATCGCACATATTAACTCATGTAATATTCATAATAAGCCCATATGGCTATTGTTATTACTATCTTTCTTTTCCAGATCAGGAAACTGAAATGTATAGGGTTTAAATAAAATAACCAAGATCTTGCCCCCTTGAAAGTTCATGAGCAGGGTAGCAAACTGAAGCATTACAATTGCAGAGCCTGTATTCTAAATCTCTGGGCTACTGATAAGCAGGCAGCAATTACAAAAGGGTGATTTCTCTACTAAAGAAATTTATACTGCACAAAATACAGAAAGACAGGAAAAAGGAAGTCTATGCTTTTGTGACTTGTGTGCCTGGAATCTTTTCCCCCCCCAGTTTTACTGAGATACAGTCAATATATAATATTGTATTCATTGAAGGTATACAACATAACGATTTGATATATGTGCAATGATTATTATGAAATTAAAGTATACATTGCAAAATGACTACCATAATAAGTTTGATTCACACCCATCATCTCACGTTATATTTTTTCTTGTGATAAGAATTTTTAAGTCCTACTCTTCTAGCAACTTTCAAATATACTAAACAGCATTGTTAACTATAGTCACCCTGTTGTACATTACAGTTCCAGAATTTATTTATCCTAGAAGTGGAAGTTTTTACCTTCTGACTGCCTCCACCCATTTCCCCTACCCCCAAACCCCCCACTTCTGGCAACCACCAATTTACCCTCTGTTTCTATGAATTTGGTTTTCTTAGATTTCGCATATAAGTAAGATAATACAGTATTTGTCTTTCTCAGACTTATCTCACTTAGCATAATGCCCTCAAGGTCCACCCATGTTGTCCCAAAGAGTAGCATTTTCAGCATTTTCTTCTATTTTATAGCTGAATAATATTCATATATATGAATATGTGATATATATACAAGTATATGTATATATCATATATATATATCACATCTTCTTTATCCATTTATCCATCAGTGGAAACTTATTATTTCCATGTCTTCACTATTGTAAATAATGTTGCAATGAACATGGCGATGCAGATATGTCTTTGAGAGAGTGACTTCATTTCCTTTGGGTGTATTCCTAGAAGAGGAATTGGTAGATCATATGGTAGTTCTATTTTCAGTTTTTTTGAAGAAATTCCATACTGTTTTTCATAGTGGCTGCACCAATTTACATTCCACCAACAGTGCCCAATTGTTCCCTTTCTCCATATCCTTGCCAGTACTTATTATCGCTTATCTTTTTGATAATAGCCATTCTAACAGGTGTGAAGTGATATCTCACTGTGGTTTTGATTTGTAGTCCCCTGATGATCAGTGATGTTGAGCATCTTTTCATTTATCTGTTGGGTATTAGGATGTTTTCTTTGGGAAAAAAAAAAATGTCTATCTATTCAGATACTCATCCCATGTTTTAATAGAATTTTTTTAACTATTGAGTTGTATAAATTCTTTATGTATTTTGAATATTAACTCCCAACACTTTATCAGATATGTGATTTGCAAATATTTGCCTCTCATTTGGTAGGTTGCCTTTTCATTTTGTTGATGGTTTCCTTTGCTGTGCAGAAATTTTTAGTTTGATGTAGTCCCACTTGTTTATTTTTGCTTTTGTCGCCTTTTCCTTTTGGGATCAAATCCAAAAGGTCATTGCCAAGGAGCTTGCCACATATGTTTTCTTATAAGAATTTTATGGTTTTCCGTTTTCTTTTACTCACACAGGAATTTCAAAACTCTGGGGTTGAGAAGTCAATATTACTGAAGGAGGAGTGATTCATTACAGATCTTTATTCTTCATCGAATCGGGGTATTTAAATACAGTGTCCCTTGAATGAGAACATCATGTCATTTACATGAGCTGTCACATGCCCACTCCCCTTCACATTGGGCCACAGTGCTCTGAGAAACAGATCATGAAATGTATACATAGAGGAGGGCAGTGAGTCCAAAACTGGACAGAGATACACTTAAGTGACTAAAGCAACAGTATCTAGTGGCAAAGGAAAAGAACCTGAGCCATGAGAATATTGTTGGAGACATTGAACACTTTATGGAACCTTGAACTTCCTACCTGCTAGGATGAAGGGATTGTTCTGAAGGACAGAAAACTGGCTTTCTATTTTGATTATGCATATACAAAGATGCTTCCTGAAGAGTCTGATTACTCCTTTCCCTTTGTCCTCAAACTGCAGATGAAGATGATTTTTTCCTGGATATGTAATTTTGAATTAACACCACCTGTGTCCCCACCCCAAATTGGTTCCTGTTTTTCCCTATATCCTCTAAACATCCCTCCCACCATCTATCCCACCACGTATAATGACATACTAAAAATGAGTTTGTACTGTATTTGTAAAGCATGATCTTAAAGATTATAAGTAATTATATCTGGTTGTATTGTTGCCAGATCACATCCTCCTTTTGTGCTATAGTTAGATGTTGGAGGGGAGACTGTGTTGCATCCAGAGAAGAGGAGGTGATGTGTATAGATGTAGCGCCCCAGAACAAATCAGATCCTGAACCTCAGCAGTTGGAATATTCTGGTTGAACACAAAACTGGATAGAAAACATTGATCAAAATGACAAAATAGCAAATATGTCTAAGTGGTTGAAATGAGTATTTCTAACCTATCTTAAGTACATTTTCATGGCTCACAATTGTTATCTAATTATTGTGTGTTCCCAAGTGGTTGGATTTCAGGTCAAAAGGAGAAGTAGCTATACCAGAGTGGAGGAGGCCATTGAGATAAATAAACATCTACCTTTCAAAACTTTCAGGATAACAGATCACCAGCTATCTGTTATATATATATGTGTATGTATGTATGTATGTGTGTATGTGTGTGTAATCACTTACCCTCTGTTCCCAATTCTGGACTAAGGAAAAAATCTTTTTAGAGAAAGGAAAAGAAAATTATAAAAAAAAAAAAAAAACTCCTTTGAATTCCAGTAGGAATTTGATTTATGATGAAGCGGAAAAACCATTTAATATTTTTCTTTGAATTTGATATGATTGTCATGAAGCCATTGTTTAGTAAAGGCAAAAATTGTACCGACCTAGATTTTGCATATTTGTTCATTGTCTTTAGATGGAAACTGAGGTAAAAGCTTTGATGGGATTTGAGCACTGACTATTTGACATGCTGTATGTTTTCTTGCTTGTTAGTTCATGCACCTGAGTAGAAAGCCTGTCACTTCCCACAACACGTGGCCACGCTGATATTCTGTTGTGTATATTACATTTATGGGAGCCTTTTTAAAACTCCCTTAGCAGTTTGAAAGTATAAGTCCCTATTTTCAAAATTGGGATGATTTCTTCTACTTAATAACACCCTGATCACTGATCACTTTAATTTTCTTTTGATACTCAGAGAGACCCTTCATAAAAAAGCACCCAAGTAAAAACAAAATGAAACAAGACCAGAAATGATTACACGGGAGAAAAAAGCATATGCTGAGCATTTTTACAAAAACAATAAGCATGTCTCTTTTAAGAGATTCATTATAATAAAATAGCTTTTTGTTTTCCCCCTTCACCTACTGAGACATTAGCAGTTTGGGATTCCTGAATTATATTATGTTTGATAACTTCCTATTGCATTAGTGAATTTCCATTTGGTTATAAAAATTTCCTGATAAAGCCCCATTATTTCTATGGCTATGAGGCAAAGTATAATCTGATTATATAGCTACTTTTATTATTACTGTAGCTAACGTGATAATATACACCATATTATTACAGAAATGTTCTGTGGTGTTTTCTCTTTTGAAAAAGGGCAGACAGGCTCAGAGAAGAATAACAGGAGACACAAGGAAGGTTTGAACAGGTCAACAAAGTATGCCCTTAAAAAGCGTGTTGGCCCCACAGTTATATAATGCAATTTATTCCCCGAGAAAGTGAAGAAAACAAGCGTAGTTCTTTTCCTCACAAATCAGGAAGACGTACCCTGTCTCTGAAATCAGAAATCACCTCTCCCTTATGTCTAGGAGAATACCTGTCATGAACAATGAAGGGGTAGACAATGAAGATTAACTCATTGGACCAGACTTGTTATCTCATTTAGACTGAGTTCACCACTAAACCATTCAATTCCAATACATTTGTTGAGTACCTACTCAGTATAAGTACTATGATAGATAATGGATACAATGGAGAAAACAACATCATCCCTATCATTAAGCAGTTTATGTCTTTTAATAATTACAACACAATATAGGGGGAGGAGATGTGTAAATTAATCATTATAATTCAATATAACAAGTGCTATAAAAGAGATATTGACAAGATGCCTTGAAGGTTGAATAGGAGTTCCAGGGGGTGAGACAATCAGGAGTGTGTTAAGCAGAAAGCGGGAGATGATGGTTGGCAGGTGTGTGTGCAAAGGCTTTGGGTGTGGGGGGTTGATAGGTTAAGGCCAGATGTGAAGGGCATGACATGCTCTGAAAAATATTCAGGACTTTATTCCATGGGTTGGGTTGAAGAAGTGATCCCCAAAGATGGGGGAGGTGGTCCACAAAGAAGGAGCAATAATAGTTCAAATTTGTGTTTTAGAGAGATGCCCCTGTGAACTGTGTATAAGGTGGACAGGAGCAATGAGCAGGTGGAAAAAGGAAAACCAGAGGGGAAGTTTGTGAATCTGAATTAAGGTTGCATACCACCTTTGAGGGATGGACAGATTTGCTCTATGTCTGAGCTAGAATCAGCTGAGTGTTTGAGGAAAAAATGGGATTCCAGGGGACTGATTGAGTGACTACATAATTGGTTGGCCGCATTAACTGTTAAAGGAATACCTTGGGCTAGTGGGCGTCCTTTGGCTGTATTACCTTTGAGATCACTTCCAGAATATCCAGGCGGACTTACCCAGGAGGCCGCGTAGATATACGCATTTGGAGCTCGGGAGAGTGACTGAACTTCTGAGTTATCAGTGGATCTGTGGCAGTTAAAGTTTGGGTAATGGAAGGAATAACCGAAGGAAGAAATGGAGGAGGAAGACAAGAGAGCTGAGGATGAAGTTCTGGGCACTAATCTCTAGGGGCACAAGGAGAAGAACTAGAAAGGGAGACTAAGATATGGTCAGAGCAGGAGGAGGAGATAAAAGAAGAAAAGGTAAAGTGGTAGTTTGGGGAAGAGAGTTTCCAGATGGGAAGATCCAATCGTGTCAGAGACCCATAGGAAGTTAAGAAAAGTAAAGATGGAAAGTCCTCAAGATGAACATTTGAGAGGAACCAGAGACAGTGGATTGGTAGGCAAAATTGTGGTAAGAAGTAGAGTCGGGGTGAGCAAAGTTTGTAAGTGGCAAGACCTGAGCCAGTTTGAATGCTGATAAAGAGAAACAAGTGCAGAGAAGGTGTAATATAGGGACTGGCCTTGGACTTGGAGAAGGATTGGTACTGATGTGGAGGTTGAGTGGAAAGTAGGTATGGGATGGGGTTCACATATGGCACATATCTTTCCTCTCTGTGAGACCAGGTTATTCATTCAATCTACTTATATGTGAAAGTTTGCCTCTTTGTGGCCACAGACTTATTGCCCCAGACTAATCATCCTAAGAACATGTATCACTGTTCATAACAATTTCTAAGTGAGGACAATGGCAAGGTTGGCACAAACCCACCAGTAATGTTATAACAACAAAACCCAAAACCAGAATCCTTTAATATATACCGTATTTTTTATGAGTTAGCAGTATTGCATCATCTTAGTTTCCAAGAGATAAAAACTGGGTGATAAAAGTTGAATTACCAGATAACCTCATTACTTGAAGTCTTATTCTACCCAACCTTTAGCAAAAAGAAGCAAATTATAAATAAACATGTTCCTATGAAGTTCATGGAAATATACTTTGTAAAATTTCCTTCCCTACATTCCCTCTTTCCATACGTGAAGTCCTAGATATATATTGTGAGATGTTATTGAACATAACATAATATTGAACATGCCCTCAAGCACTGAAAAATACTGAATCATTAAGAAAAAGATCAAATTATGTTTAATTTCCTACACAGTAAGGAAAGAAGACGTAAGCATGTGAAGAAGATTTTCAGCGGAGCTGGAATACAAAGTATTTGTTTTGTTGACCTCAGGTTAAGCAGAAAATAAAATTTACCAGAACCTCTCATTTCTACCCTTCTCTGAGCACTGCAGTTAATTTAAATTTTGCACATGTGATCACCCAGAGGTGTTTTTTATTCTACTATAGAGAAGTTGTACATGGTCACCGGTATGAAATGTCTAGGTATAAAGTGCAGATGAGCTTTCATCCCCGAACGTGAATCTTTTCATCTTATCCAATTTTCAGAGAATTATTAAAGCTATTCCAGTGGAGACATTCAGTCATTCTATACCAGTGGCACATAAGATCATTTTCACTTGATGGGACTTTTCTTTAGGAAAGTTTTCTTGCAGAAAACCCAAAGGGAAACCTCACCATGATTGTGCCACTGTTTTTGCTCAGAGCTGTAAGATTGGCCAAAAAATTAAAATTTTTGTTTGAGTTCAGACCTTGGATGCATAATGGCAAACAAATATTTAGGAGAAGAAATACTTGACTTACAAATGGATATTATCTGATTAATTTGGATATTAGTTTTCATTTATATCAGTTGGCAAATTTGGGTATTTTGTCTATTGGAGGATGATTTCCAGGTAAAAAAAATTATGATTCTGAGGACATATGATATATTGAAAAGACTATAAACTTTGGCTCCAAGAAGTTATGTGTATGAATAACTAACCCTCTTGAAATTTTGTTTTTCTAATTTATAAAACTGGTGTAATATGTATCTACATCATAGGATTCCGTGGATTACTATTAAATATATGTAAAATACCAGCCACATAGCACACAGTATTCAATAAATGTTAGGTATTATTTTTATATGTTAGCTCTTAATGGACCATTAATAATCACATAAATGTTCCGCTTCACAAGAGGAAAAATACTTTGGGTCAAATGTATTAGGATTTGAATATGTTCTTCTCTGCACAAATGAGATTTTGCAAGTTATAATTCATAGACTGTGTTTCTGGTTCTGGTTTCCGATCTGTTGTATGGCATTGACAAGTCCTTCACCTGTTTGGACCTCAAAGTTCTTACCTATAATGTCTAAGATGAAGTTCAAGGGCCCTTTCAGACTTAAAATGCTATGTTTCTATACTCTATATTTAGCCTATATTTTCCAATTTGGGGCTATCTTTGATCATTTCCTTCAGCTATCAAAATATCTCCCGTTTTTAATTTTCTCTCTCTCTGTCTCTCTGTGGCCAAGAAGCTTCCCATTTCTCATAGCAACCATTCTTGAGAGGGTTGTCTCTACCTCATCACTTTATATTCCGACTCTTTCCAATTGAGCTTCTGTCCACTCATTTCTCTGAATCCACCCTTCTCAAGGTTGACAGTGATCTCCATCTTGCCAAATCCTTTGGCCTATTCTCCATCTTCACAGTACTCATATGATGTAGTTAACTGTTCTCTCCTATTGGACACAATTATTTCTCTAATCTTCCATGTGCCGTACTTGCTTGACATCTTCTTTTGCTCGCTGGACACTATCCCCTGCTGGCTTTTCTTCTCCTCTCAGGCTCTAAAGCAATGTGTCTAATAGAAATATAACAGGAGCCACACAGATGATTTCAAATTTCCTAGTATTTAATTTTCCTATTAAAAAAGTAAAAAGAAACAGGTGAAATCAATTTTAAGAATATATTTTGATTAACCTAGTATATCCAAAATATTATTTCAATAAGTCATCAATATAAATAATTAATGAGATGCCTTCCATTCTTCCCAATTTGGTGGGTATTTTATAATTAATTTGGACTAGGCTCAAAAGCCACATGTGGCTACCGTATTGGACAGGGCAACACTACCTGTTGGAGAGTCCCAGGGCTCAGTCTGGAGGCTTTTCTATTCTCTGTGTATAGCCTTTCTAGGTGACCCAGGGGAGCATATATTATCTATATTCTGGTTCAGTCATTCGGTAAGTATTTATTAGGTGCCTGGTACGTGCCAAGCTACTGCGTTTTTCGTACTAGGGGACACAATAGTGAACAAAGTCGTCATAAATCCCCACCCTCATAGAGCCTGTTTCTAGTAAGGGAGCGTGGACAATAAACAAGATACCTGAGGGGGCACCTGGGTGGCTCAGTTGGTTAAGCGGCTGCCTTTGGCTCAGGTCATGATCCCGGAGTCTTGGGATCGAGCCCCACGTCGGGCTCCCTGCTCAGTGGAGAGTCTGCTTCTCCCTCTCCCTCTGCCTGCCTCTCTGCCTACTTGTGCTCGCTCTCTCTCTGTCAAATAAATAAATAAAATCTTAAAAAAAAAAACAACAAGATACTGAGTTAATTTCATTGCACGATAGAAAGTGGAAGTGGGGTGGGGTGGACGGAGGAGGAGTGCAGAAAGGTGGGAGGGAAGTAGAGTTGGAGAAGCAAAGAAGGGGTCAGATGATGCAGGGGTTTGGGTATGCTGGTCAAAGGATGTTGGCTTTTACTCTGTTGAGATGGTGGCCACTGGAAGGCTTTAAACAAAGGCATACACGATAGGACTCCAATTGTGAAGGTGGTTTCGGCTGCTGTTTGAGACTATAGGATAGAAGAAGATCAGGGAGAAGCAGCGTGACCAGTAATCTAATGTCTGTAACCCAGGCTGAAGGTGACAGAGGCTTCGATCTGTTGCCCGGGCAAGTGATGAGAAGGTATCCGAGTCTGAAAGAAGACGTTCAGGCCACATATACAGATATGGGAATCATCCACACATACCCTGCATTTTTCCAATAGGGCAGTAGCCACTTGCCACATAGGGCTATTTAAATTTAAATTAATTAAAATAAAATGAGACATCAGTGCCCCAGTCTTGTTTCAAGTGCTCGATGTCCAGCTCAGCCTTGTTTCAAGTGCTCGATGTCCACATGTGCTGAGTGGCCACTGCTTTGGACAGTGTCTCTATAAAGCATTTCCATAGTCACAGAAAGTTCTGTTGGGCAGCACTGATACATTTAGAGTTCTGTCCTCCTGGCTCTCAAATCAACTGCCCGCTAGATACCTCCACAGAATAATTACATTATTATTTTATTAACATATGCCAAATAAGTGTTGTATACAAAACATGGTGAGTACTCTTGTGTCCAGTCGTCAGCAACCTGGCTTCGAATTCTCCAGCCTGCTTTGACTTCATTGTTGTCCTCCTGGTGAATGGAATCACCTTCTATACTGCTGTCTCCACTTTGAGGTCATTCCTCATTGCTATCTTTCTCTCCCCGCCCATCCTGTCACTTCCAATCCATTTGCAGGTTGATCGGCTTCCCCTCCAAGACCTCTCCTGACTATGACCACCTCTTAGCATCTCTACGATCACATAGTTCTTTGGGGGGCAATTGAAATACCTGCAAAATTAGTGTTTTTCAAGTCTCACTGTACGTTAGGATCGCGTGGGAGTTTAAAACCAGAATAAAGCAAGAAAAAAAAATGCCTGGGCTCTCCTCCATGCAGGCAGGTGGGGCTTGGCTTTGTAGAAGCTTTGCAGGTGCAGCCCGGGCTGAAGACCACTTTCACCCTATCCTCCTCCACCACCGCATCCCATTGTCCACTCTTGCACAGAGGAGCCAGAGTGACCTTTCTAAATAATACAGCAGATTGTGTCATGCCCTCGCTTGATACTTTCTCATGGTCTCTCACTGCTCTGAGAAGAATGTGAAGCTCCTGACCCCACACGATCTGGCCCTGCTTGTTTCTCCTGCCTGCTTTTGCCAGGCTGACCCCCCCCCCCCCCCACCCCCGCCATTGTCACTTCCTCTGAGAGGTGCTCTGCCCATTTCATGATAACCAGCCTTTTGCTACTCCCCCAGCACCTCTACCCAATCACTCTCCTTTCTGATGCCCTGGCTTATTTTCTTGGTCGAATGTATTGCTGTCTGCAGGGATCATATTTATTACTTCCCTGATCCGTTGTTTATCTCACTAACTAGAACATAAACTCCATGAGAGCGAGGAATTTTGCTCTCTTTTCTCTGTTTATCTCTGGCACCTTGAACAGAACCTGGCAATGAATTAATATTTTTGAATGCTCCCTTCATTTGCTTCACTTAATACATATATTTAAAGATCCATTTTAAAGTCTTCAGAGAAAAGACAACGACAGCTATGATGATGATGATGATGATGTACCTAGGAATGGCTCTGATTTATAGAGAGTTTACTTTATGCCAGGCTAGGATTATTCAATCCTCACAATAGCCCTCTGAGGTGGGGGATAATACACCCATTTTACAGATGAGAACACTGGGATTTCGAAAAGCTAAGTAACTTGATTAGGGCCACGAAGGTAGTAAGTGTGAGAAGCCAGAACTAGAACCTGGATGTGTCTGAGGCCAAGGTCTTGACTGTTCAAACAAACAAACAAACTTGAAGCAATTTAATAAATACTTAGGAAATAGAACACATGGTAACTGGTACTGGTACACACTAATATTTAGTTCGTGAGCAGGAAAAACAAAAACCTCCGTGTTCTATCCTGATCCCCGTTGGGTCACTGCTGCCCTTTTTTTGCTCAGTGGGGGACTCCAGGGCTGTCCCGCATTCCTCTTTTTGCCAGTTATTTGTGCAACATGCAGTTCTAGCCTAAAGAATTCCATCTCCTAGCAGCTACCAGGGTTACTTGCAGCCTCAATGATCTTCTTTTGAGAGAGGGAAAAATCCCCTAACTTTGTAACACAGCCCAGTGATGCATGAGAAGCCTTTGTCAAACGCTAGGCGGGGGGAAAAGGAAAATAAAAATGCCGTTCCCCTCTGGAATGTCTCCTAGGACTAGCGAAAAATGCTAATTTTGACAACAGTAAAATCATTTAAAAATCAAAGCACCTTTGAATTATATTAGAAATGAGAAGTGTTGAAAGAAAATAATTATGTTCTTCGATTCTCGCAGCATCTTATCCCCTCCAGCTCTGTTCTCCTGGTTTATGATGCCCTAGATATTCCCCCAGGACTGATTTCCCCGTGAGTCTCTGTAGACGCGCTTTGTGTTCAGGTTGCATGAAGAGGTAGAGGGATGCCTGGCTTTTCTTTATTCCCCCAGAATAGGCTGATGGGAAGTTGGAGCCTTCCTTCCTCTCTTTAAACAACCCCCATGGCGCAGTGTTTTTATTTTTAATTACTCCAAGATTGATGTGCATCCGTGTGCTTTACAACATTAGCCTTGACTAGACGGGCTGCATCGGGGTGCTCCACGATGCTCAAGTTCAAAGTGGGCCAGAGCGCTTAGCCAACGTGAATTTCTGCTTCGCAGCCCGGGTCTGCGCCCCGCAGCGTGGACGCCCCTCCGCGCCAGGGGACCCGGCTCGCGTGGCCCGTAGGCGATGGGCCTTTGGAATGCGCTCTGGGAAAGGGAGCGCAGTCCCGGGCGCGCTGTCACCAGGCACGCCCGGCTCCCACGTCCCCGGCCCATTCAGGCCGCGGAGGCAGCGCCGCCTCGCTCTGCCCCCAGATTACGGCCCCGGCGGCGCCCCTGCCAGGGAGCGGGGGCGGGGGCTGCGCGCCCAGCCTGCGGCCCAGATGGCGGGCCAGCCCGGCGCGGGGACACTTTCTCAGGCTTTCAAAAAGAGCACTTTCTTTCCTGCCTAATATTTAGCTCCTTCAAATGCAAATGGAGAGGTTTCGCTCCAAGGTTAGCATAACAATTATGGGAAAGCTTTAAATCTGATGCGTTTGTTTACACGATGAAAGGCGGGCAGGATCCGAGAGCTGGAGGCCCCGGCTTCTCAGCAACTATTTTCTCACTAGTGAGCTGCAAGTCAATTTGAGATCACAAAGAAAACCAATTTATGTGACGGCGTAGGCTAATTTTGGAGGGAGTTCTACATTGTTATCGATGTGCGGGGTTTTTTTCCTTTCTTTTCTTTTCTTTTCTTTTCTTTTCTTTTCTTTTCTTTCTTTCTTTCTTTCTTTCTTTCTTTCTTTCTTTCTTTCTTT